>NW_007727640.1:333960-359184 GCF_000696425.1 Galeopterus variegatus
AGACAGACAGACAGACAGACAGACAGATAGATAGATAGATAGATGGGAGAAGCAAAGTGGTAAAATATTGGCAGTTGGGGACTCTGGATGAGGGAATAAAGGAGATCTTTGTGATGTTCTTCAATTTTTCTGTAAGTTTTTCAAAATAAGTTATTTTAAAAAATATTTAAAAGAAACAGATATATTTAGAGTGTGTATTTTCCTTCTCAAGGAAGTAAAGAGTAGATCTGGGTTTATTTTAGGAATTTAAAAATTCTGACACATTTTGTGGAGCTGTTGTTAATCTCAGATTTGCACTGTAACATGAAAATAAAAGGAGCGGGTGCTGCAGTCAGTGCTGAGCAGAAATAGAATCTTTCCTCCTTTCTCATTGGCTTTTCCCCATGATTTTCTCTTTCCCAGTCTCCTCTCTCTTCCTCCCTCCACCCCTTCCCACCCCTGCAGCGGAAACTAAAGGCGTCTGGGAATGGTACATTTTTTACTTCTTTTTTCCCAGGAAAATCCAGACTTTCATTGCAAGGCTTGCTAGTAAATTCCAGTAAATACCTGGCCATATGCAAACTCTCTTTTTTTGATACACTGCTAAAGTCCAGATTCCTTTGAAAACTAAAGAGTTTTTCCAAAAATGTGTGTTGTTTGTTTTCCTTGAGCTTAATAAAAAGCCCTTGCCCAGCCAACTTACTTATTCCAGCCCAGCTATTTACCTTTTCTTAGTGGAATCATTATTTCCTTCTAATTGGTTGTCTTTGAATCATATGTGACATATCCAGGAACCCCTTAGGGTGGAGGGTCACAGACATGATGTCAGGGAGGAAGTGCTGTCCAGAAGAGCATGTTTGTTCATTGTAATCGAGATCTTCATTGTTGTGTGTGGGACATGCTGTACACGTCATGTTTTCTATAAACCAGGACTTCCCAACCCTTTTAGCCTGTTGGAGTGATGTTCAGCAGGCCCTTCACAAAAAAGCTCTGTGTGCCCCACCCACACCAAGTCAATTAGAATCAATTCAGTTTTGAGAATTAGTTGAAGAACTTCTTGAGAGCATTAGGATAACTCAGTAGTTCTCAACTGGTGGGTAACTTTTAACCCCAGGTAGATATTTGGCAATGTCTGGAGACGGTTTTGGTTGTTACAAATGGGTGTGGAGGTGCTACTGGCATCTAGTGGGTAGAGGCCAGGGCTGCTGCTAAACATCCGACAATGCACAGCACAGCCCCACAGCGAAGAATTCTCACTCAGAATCTCAAAATAATGCCAAAGTTGAGACATCTGGTGAGGAGAGGGAGGAATCACATTCACAAGTCAAAGTTCAAAGTCACAATTGCAAGTTCCATGGAATAGCACCAGTTAGCTATGAGCAAGCTCTTCTTTCTAGAGAGTTGAATTTCGCACAAAATGTTATGTGAGCTCGTAGAAAGCCATGAAGTTGAGTCAAATCCTAATAAGATTTTCAAGGATGAGCTGAAAAATATGAAGTCTCCAAGTGGTCTCACCAGACTGTGAGTTTGCAAATTAACCAAAATCATCACTCTGAGGAGTGTGGGGAGAAGGGCGGATATTGAGTTAGTGTACAATTATGCCCCATGTGATCAATAGATACTGTGCCTGGCAGCTTTGGCAAGAGTGATTAACTTTGGAAAGAGTGGCATGAATGTGGGTGGGCATTTCTAAGAAAACAAGGGTCACTCCTCAACATGTTCCTAACATTGCAATTGTGTTCATAGCACTGATAGTTCGTATGAATAGGTTCCTTTCAGTTTTATGTTTCAATCAGAGCTTCTCTCATTGACGATAGAATTTGCACATACATCATAGTCCAGAAATATCTAAGAATTGATCAGAGTTGAGTGTCAGAGTTGAGTATTTAGGTATCTCTTTTGGGAACTCTTTTAAAAGTAAGATTAATTCTAGTGAGCATTTTATCTGGGAAGTAGAAGACCGCGTTTCTGATTAGGGACTACGAAAGTGACACGGAAAGTGTTCCGTGGATGGTGAACAGGTAGCTTGAGTGTCAGAGTTGAGTATTTAGGTATCTCTTTTAAAAGTAAGATTAATTCTAGTGAGCATTTTATCTGGGAAGTAGAAGACCACGTTTCTGATTAGGGACTACGAAAGTGACACGGAAAGTGTTCCGTGGATGGTGAACAGGTAGGAAGCAGGGTTTCCCAATCCTGGCACTATCGCCATTTGGGACAAGATCCTTCTTTGTTCTGGGGGCTGTTCTGGGCATTGCAGGATGTTGAGCAGAATCCTCGGCCTCTATCTACTAGATGCCCTGTATAATACATTAGCATACCCTCTCAGCTGTGACAACCAAAAATGTCTTCAGACATTGCCAAGTGTCCTCTGGGGGTAACATCAACTCCCCACCCCCGTGATTCTATAGATTTCTCACAGCAGAATTTCTTTTTCCATATTCTTTGGGACATTAGGTGGGTACAATTTACAGCATTTCCCAAGTATGTTTGATAACAAATCTCTATTAAGTCAGAGAAGTCTTTGAGGTTATACACCTGTTCTTCGGGGAAGAGAAATCATGATGCTGTGAAGATCACTAGGTTTTCACAGTCAGTATTTCCCCACTGGTTGTGGTTTTTTTTGGTTTTGGGGTGGTTTTTTGTTTGTTTTTTAACCCACTAGAGGAAACTGTATATACGTGATAGGCTTTTCTAGATGTGTGGCATTAACTTGGCTTTTCTGTACACAAACTTCTGGGGGGAACGTTTCCGAGCTGTACTTCTCCACACCTCCCCTTTTCAGCTTTGCAAATCTTTCCTGCTTTAGCAGGTGGTGAGTGCTGTATATTTACCAACCCTAGCCCCCAGGCCACACAGACACACACATACACACTCAGAATGGCAGGTTCACTTGAGATCAGAGGGTCAGAGAACATTTTAGATGATACATTTCTTGGTCCTAGAAGGAAAATCAATCTCAATTCTTCTCCCCTTAAAAGGTCACTACCAATGTCCATAAACACTAGCAGTGACTCCAAATCTTTGAGATTAGAGAAGAAATACATCAGTAGAGGAAAGGCAAATTAAATGACCCCGAGACACTCTCATCATCCTTAGAAGTTTTATGGTGGGACCTAAGCACCAGTGAAATATTTGATTTTCCTCACAATGTTCAAACTTTATGTGAGGGAAGACCACAGAAATCTTTATTAAAAAGCACATACAAGCTGGTGCCCAATGTAGAGGAGATCTCGGTTCTCCATAGCACAAGAGGGTACCACTTTCCAGAATTAATTGGGACCTTAAATTATCAAGAGACTAACCCTGTTAAAGCCCTTTAAAATTAGAACTTGAATTTTGCCTAAATATAATCTTACCAGTGATTCTGGGCTATAAATTGAGCACGTGCAAATCTTCCCTAAAAAAACAAGAGCATGCAGCCACCACCAAAAAGCTCACTTCTCTGAATGAATGTCTTTCCACTTCACAGTCACCAATTTACGGCCAATTGATTGTCTTGTATTTCCTGATGTGGCACATAAAGGTGCCCATCTGCTGTTGGCCAGATTTGACTGGAAGTGGAGAAATAATAACAAAGGATCCTATTTATTAAGCATCGCTGTGAGCCATGGCCTGGGCCAGATGCTTTGCATGCATTATTGCTAATCATCATATAATCCTTGCAAAACAGATCTTATAATGTCCATTGTGCAGGTAGGAAAACTGAGATACAGGGAAGTTAAGCAAGTTTCTCAACATCGTATAATCAGTAATTCCTGGATCCAGACCTGATGGACTCCAAAGCCCCATGTTTTTCCACTGCCTCTCTGGTGGGTCTTTTAAAACTTGTAGAAATACTGATTTTGATGCATGACCCATAAAAGAAACAAGCCCTTGCCTGAGTGGCAAATAGTTTCTCCCTCCTCTGCTTCTTAAAAGTCCCTGAAGCTGAGTCCTTGGGATATGAATGTTTCTCAAAGGTTTTCAGCCAGGTTCCTGGTTTTATTTATCACAGGTCAGAGGTAGCTGAATGTTTGCACTTTCAAATAGGCCCTTTTTTTTTTTTTTTCTTTTTTGGGACCAGTAAGGGGATCGCTTAGCCAGTGAGCACACTGGCCATGCCCATATGGGATCCGAACCCGCGGCCTCGTAGCTACCAGCGCCGCACTCTCCCAAGTGAGCCATGGGGCCGGCCCTCAAATAGACCCTTTTTACACTTCACGTAGTTTTGAATGGCTTTCAAAGAAACTCAGAAATTGGACTTGGTTACCCAGCATTCTCAGACCAGAGCTGTGAATGGGTCGGCTTCCTCCTGGATATTTAACAGCTCCCTAGAATGACGAGAATTAGTACATCTGTAAGGAAAGCTCCTGCTGAGCTAAGAAAGCTAGGTCTTTGTGGACATTGCCTAGTATTTGGGTAACAAGTGCCCTACTTAATAGATATGCTTGGTGGGAGCTAGCTTGTAGAAAATGTGCAGGAGAGAGGCCATGATTTCATTCTATTGAATTCGTTCTACAGTTATACAAAATCTTGAGATTAATGCTGGTTTTATAGTTATGGATATTCTATACTTTGAGAGCCTTTGTCTAAATGAAAGGAGACTTAAAAAAAGATCAGGATCAAACTGAGGCACACTGTTCTGGAACAGAAGTGTGAGTCTTCATTTTTTTTGCTTTTAGATATTCCCAACCAGAATGGAGATAGAAAATACCTGGCCTCGGTAGAACCCGATCAAACTGAGGCACACTGTTCTGGAACAGAAGTGTGAGTCTTCATTTCTTTTGCTTTTAGATATTCCCAACCAGAATGGAGATAGAAAATACCTGGCCTCGGTAGAACCCATTCTTGTCCATTGTATCTCCTTGTATTCTGTTTTCAGTCTAGTTATCTACATTTTTCCATCTGGCAAAAATGTCATTCTAAGGTGACATCTTTGGTGAGGAGAGACAATATTATATGACTTTCAGTGTATATGGTGATATCCGTGGTCTAGAGCCACATTTAGTCTTGCATTTGCAGGGCCATGGAGTGTCCTGAGTTCCTGCTTGCTACAACTTGTCTGTTTGTCTTACATTACATTCTCAGATAACACTTCTCTTAGATGTCCCAATGCAGTATTTAGTTCTGTAGCTGTGAATTAAATATAAACCACAAGAGTACTTAGCCTGTTTTGGACTGAATGGACACAGAAGATAGGAGAGAACAATAGTCATTTATTTGGTCCTGACAATAAACTAAGCACTGTGCAGAATGTTTACTTAATCCTTAAATATGCTTGTGCGATAAGTGGGTCTAAGTTCTATTAAATACGTTCCCTAAGTATTTGAGTGTTTTCTATAAACCAGGCACTGTACTAGGCACTGGGGATATAGCAGTAAACAAAACACACAAAACCCTTGAATTTGTCAAGCTTACATTCTAGTGGGGAGGGGAACAACCTACAAAAGACAAATAAAACAAAGAGTAAAACACATATTATGAAAGAAGATGATAAGTGCTATCCGTAAAAATAAATTAGGGAGGAGGGATAAGGAATGGCATGGAAGAGGGGATGGGAACTGTAATTTTAAGGAGGTTTGGGGGAGTCTCTATTAAAAAGGTGACATTTGAGCAGTATGGGAAAATACAAGAGCAAGCCATGTGGGGATCTGGGAGAAGAGTATTGCAGGTAAAGGTCAGGAAGGAGTAAGGAAGGCATATCTTAGCAATGGCAAAGACACCAGTGTGGTTGGAATAGAGAGGGGTGGGAGGTAGGATATGAAATTACAGATGAAACTGAGGGAGAGGAATCTGGAGATAGATTATGCAGCAGGGAGAGGAAGGAGAGAGTTAGACCATGGAGGGATTTTGCTTTCTTTCACTTTGAGCAATAAATGAAGCCACTGTGGGAGTGGGGATTGAATAGGAACATGAATTTATTTTAAAAGGATAACTCTGGCTTCAGAATTCAGAAGAGGCTACAGGAGGAGCAAGGACAGAAGCAGGGAGACCATTAGGAACCTGTTGTAGTGGCTTCAATGAGAGACAACAGGGCTCAGATGACAGTGGTCACAGGGGAGGTGCTGAGAAGTGGAAGGATTCTAATAATTTTTTAAGTTAGTGCCAGAGGGAGTTTGGATGTGGGATACAAGAGAAAGGAAGGATTCAAAGTGACTTCAAGTTTTATGGACTGGACAAGCGGAAGGATGGAGTTCCATTGATTGGAATGGGGAAGTCTGTAGGAAGAACAGATTTGTAGAGGAAGATCAGGACTTGTTTTGAACATGTTAAATTTGAGATGTGGGTTCATATGTCTGTGGAACAGAATTGGAAATAGATGCTTGCAGTGATTAAGCATCTTGCAAAAGATAACAAGACAGTACTGAGAAAACCACATCTGACTGGTCCCCAAATTTTGTTCATAACTACCACACTCTGTTGCCTCAATCCTGGGGTTTCCATTTGAATAAATCTCAGAGCAGCGTAGCGGTAATTTAAATCTGCAGAAAACCATCAAACATAATCTTAGGCACTTCTAATGCCAAGTCTTTCTTGTTGGGACCCATTTATATTTAAACTGTTTTTTTTTCTAATTTCTTCTCATCTCATCCTTGCATTGTGGTACTTTTGAGACATTTCTTTACCAAAAGGTAGACAGGAAGAAGAGACAAAAAAGCCACAAAGGACTTGAATAATGCATGTTGAGAATGACTGTGTGTGACCTGAACTCCCAATAGAGCAATGCAGAGTTGGAGGATGAGCATCTAATTCAATAATGGCTAAAATGACCTTTTTCCCTCCTGTGGAGATATGTGTCTTTGGATACAGGCTCAGATATGTATGCACATCTCAGTTCAAAGGCATTAATATCCACCCCAAAACAAATCAGTTACATAAACTGTTTCCCAAAAAAGTTATAAATTTTTCAGTGTAGCCTATTTAACATGCTGATCTGTAAAGATGCTCCTTTCACGCTGAGCTTATGGAGGAAAGGCCAGACAGGCAGAGAAAGAAAGACTGGATAAGGCATTTAACTCTGTCCTCGTGTCTTTTAAATGACTGATTGACACACAGATAGCTCTTTGGGACGAAGACATGGTTCAAGAGGTGGACATTAGTTAGGTATGTGAGATCCAGACACAAACCATTTAGAGTTCTTTTCTACAGAAGCCTTCCCAAAGGTAGCTTAAGCTTCCCAGGTATGTCCCTGACTGCCTTGGAGAGTAGCATAGGTCATGTCAAGTGGGTCATACCCAGCACTGTCACCTGCTAGCAGACTACATCTGCAGGTAGCCTTGAACCTCCAGCCCAGGCCTTCAATCACAGTCTATTTCCAGAGTACCAAGAAACTTTGGTCACTGTTTCCACCAGTTATAAAATTCCCATCAACTACTTACTCAGACAGTTCTTCACTCACCTTTGGGACAGCTGAGAATAAAGGTCCTGGAACAAATATCTCACCCACTACCTTCCCTGTCTCCAGATCACTTTCCTAAATAATCCTGAGGCAGGCGCAGAGTGGTTCCTGTGCCATCTTTGCCTCTTTCCTGAAAAATGCCAATATCATTATTCTGCTGAAGTCAGGTTATGAATAATCGTCAGGTATAACCTTGAAAGGGAAAAGATGGCCTGCAAAAATAGGCAATGGACTTGGGAATGGGGAATAGAAAGCTCCCTTAGGCATAACAGGGCCTGGTGATGGAATATGCCTCAAACTCTGGAGGCACCACTGGATAGGGCCACGATAGAATTCATCAGCTGCCACATTTGCAGATTTCCTTGGTTTTTGTTTCTCTCTTGAGGAGGAGAAAAACTTGTAGTATCTACACTCTTGCAGAACAGGAAGAACCCCAATTTGAGTTTCACAGCTTGTGTGACTGATTTCATACACTGGCACATTTAATGTTAATGTGTGTTCCCCTGCGCCATATGAATTTCTTACACTGTGAGACTGAAGGTGGGAGACAGCTTCAGAACCCTGTGCCACGTAATTCTTGGGGGTCATGGGAGGGGGAGGGCATGAGTGCCTCTCTCTGTCCCCTTATTTGCCTGGCCTACCATCTCCCCTGCTAGGCCACGCAGGGCCACCAACATGGCTCTAGTATTGATCGCAGCCTTCAAGTGCACTCCAAGAGTTGACATGTGGTTCTTAGCTCCTTTTCTCAGACCTTTGTAGCATTGCAAAGGCTGGGGGTGTTGGGGGGCAGTAGGGCTGAGAGGACGGCCCCATGCCCTATCCAGCTGGGATGACTGTGATTCCCGCATCCGCTTTCTTCCGTGGTGTCCCTGCCAATCTCCTGTATTCCCAGCTCCTTTTCATGGTAATAAGTGCCAGGGTGGTCCCAGACATAAACAGCCATCAGGCAGGCCTGTCAACACTGGCTTTACGCCCTGAAGTCATAGCCCTTGTTTCCTGGTAAAGCTTTCTCCCTGGCCCTCCTTGATATTTTGATTTCCGATGCCCCCGTTCAGAGCCATTCTTGTTTTGTGAGAAGCCCTATTAAAAAAAAAAAAACCTAAATGGGTCCACATCACCAACAAGGGGATAGGTTTTTTGACAAAGGACCTGATCTGGCCCTCCTTGATATTTTGATTTCCGATGCCCCCGTTCAGAGCCATTCTTGTTTTGTGAGAAGCCCTATTAAAAAAGAAAAAAACCTAAATGGGTCCACATCACCAACAAGGGGATAGGTTTTTTGACAAAGGACCTGACAAAGGACTGTGACCACTCCTGCAGGCAAGCTGAGCACAGCAGGGACATGAGGGAACGTGTGTTGAGTAATGGTTGTCACTGGGGCTGAGTCTGTGTCTCAGGACATTTCTAGATATATCATAACAAAAACAAATGAGAAATGTAAGAGTTCCTTAAATAAGAAGTCTGAGCAGAGAATGATGCAGTAGAAAGAGAGGTGGCATTCAGATACAGCACCTTTGTTTCTCTTGCTCTGGTGAGAAGAGACCGGATTAATAGGTAATAGTCTCTAAGAGAGAAGAGGCACTGCAGAAAGAATCTTCAACATTTATGTCTGCTCTGTGGATTTCTCTGTGACTTTTGGAAAGGAGAGCACTTCACCCCTTCACATGGGTGAGATTTTGCCAGCTAAATCCCATCAATGCCTGTGTTAGAATTTTAATCTTAGACTCCATTAATTAACAAAAGTTCTTTTAAAAATACTCATCTTCGTAAGTGCATGTTAGGAGATATTCTGAAAGACTCCACTAAATAGAAGTAGTAATGGTGGTGTTGAAGAACATGCACCAGGTGCTTCAAAAGGTTCGTGGAAAGATTCATACTATCTTTTAATTCTGTTTTTCCACAAACTTTTTGAAGTACCCTCGTATCATTTATATGCTGTCTGGTCAAAATACTAGGAGCTTCGTATGTATTGTCTCATTTAATTATAACACAACTCTACTGGGTATTGATACTACTAATGGCCCATTTTACATAGAACAAATCTGAGCTGAGAGAGATTAAGGAATTTCCCCATGGCCCCATGGTAAAATGGCAGTAGGACTCCATCCCGGGGTCTGGAAACTTCTGCTGCCAAACTTCTGCTGCATTTTAGAGCACAGGGAAGACAAGCACCCCTGCAGCCAGCTATTGTTTCCTGTTTTGGCACCATGCACAGCCACCCCTTGGAGTTTGTTCTTGACTGGTGCCTTGAAACAAGAGGTCATGACACTCACTCTTGTTCGCATAGGTATTGGCAATCCCTCAAAGCCAGAGGTGCAGAACGTATGCCTGCCTTGGCTATTCCCTGCCCATTCTGCTAGCTGTATGTGAGCATGCCCAACTTGGAATGGAAAGAATCATGGTGTCTAGTGAGCTGTGGTTCCTGAGCAATGTACAGAACCCTGGAACCTGGCCATAAACTCCTAGTGCAATTGACACCGAATGATGATCGTGCCAGGGACAAAAACTTCCTAAGCCTGCATCTACTCCTTCCTTTCTCTGTGACCTTTTCTCTAGTCTTGAATTCATGAAATAAATAGATGGAGTAAATAATCGTTGAGATGCCCTACGGCTGAAACATCTGAAAGATCAGTCCTTGGCGAAATGGCAAGCCAAAGTTTACAACCTGCAGCCTTCCATTCATGACCATGCAAAGAGCCATTCGCCAGTCAACAGAAATGATAATTCACCACATGGCATCAAGGCATGCCCCAAAGGGTTAATAAATCCTCAAAAATGGCCAAAAGAAAAGCAGGGTGTGTCTTCAGCCAAGGAGAAATGTGGCTCTTTATTCATGTAATTGTGTATTTGCTTTTTATAGTGTCTTTCTTCTCAAGTTGCTAAAGGTATCATGAAAAAAATGTTTAAGTCAGAACTGTTAACACTGCATAGCACTCTCTTCTTGGGAGACTGAGGAATCAGAGGACTCTAAAATAGTCTTAAGAGACATTTCTTTGAGGTCCTTGCTTTCTGTTGTTGCCTTGAGTAGGTGGAGGTGGACAGCCTGTTGTCTCAACCAGGTCCTTTCCCAGGATAGCTTAAGGATTAAAATAATGCTTTTGGAGACAGACGTGCTGTATTAAAGCCTAACTCTGCTGCTTCCTAGCTTTGTGACCCTGGGCAAGTGATGTCAACTCTTTGGCCCTCAGTCTCCTTATCTGTAAAATGGAATCCTAATACAACCTGAGCCACAAGTTTGCTGTTGGGTTTAGAAGAGAGAAGCCAGTGTCTTTCAGCCCAGTGTCCCACTCATAGTAAGAATTCAATAAAAGTTAGCTAGTATGATTTTCAGTAGTTCTGCTCGAACTGAAAGAGTGATCTTCGGGTGGCCTTTTGAGTCTCAATAACTGCTGTCAAATTAGTTCAGCATTAGCACTGTGAATCAGATTCCAGGTGGTTCTTTCTCTCCAACTTTTATGAAAATGTGACATCTAGTTTATAGTACACTTCTTCTGTGATGGCTATAGTTTTCATGTGTTCATTCATTTTCATAAATATTTTCTGACTGGCTACAGTGTGGAAAGCAGGAAATAAACATGTGTGAGTTGCAGTTACTGTCTTTCTTCTATGTGACAAGCCCACATGGTTTTATAGGCCTTCCGTGGAGCAGTGGTTGAAACTTTGATCCCTAAATCTACATTCTTGTGCTTACATTCTTTTTTCAGTAAGACAGCAGGTGCAGGCTGGTATCTATCCTTTTGCCTTTCCCAATGATGCGACTCTCATGTCATAGTCACTCATTTGTCACTGTATTTGACAAAGGCAGTCCTGGATCTTGGGCACAAGCATTGCATCCTCTCTGATAGCATACTTTCCAGATGAGCTTTGCCTTTTTGTTTTGTTAAACCAAGTCAAAATGAGAGTAGAATCAAGAAGAGTTTGTTGTTATGAAAAAATGTAACCGAACATTTTCTGAATGAAGTATAATTTAAATGTTATTTTCATATTCTGTAGAATCCACAGGGAAAGGCCTTGAAGAGTAATTAGTAGAGTCTCTGGTTTCAAAACTGAACTCTGCCCACCTATCTCAGAGTGATGGTTAGTCACCTGGTCATCAAACCTCCTTAGATCAGGAGAGTCTTGACTTAACTTGGTAGTGGGTTCCTGTCTATGACATTTCTCTTGGCCTTTCAGTCTGTGTTATCTCTAACCTGCTGCCAGCCAAATCTATGGTTGGGAATATGGGCTAGTTGGTCAGCATCTGCCATTACACATTTTATGTGTACATAATCTTATCTATCCAGATCACTTAGAGATGGGGATCTCCTAGATATGTAGAATTGTGCCCAGACACTGTGCTAGGGCTGCTTTCCTCGACCACCCATTAACCCATATGTGTCAGGCATCTGCTACAGCTCAGGCAGGCCTGGTCCCCACCCCACCCACTCCAGTGCTTCCTCTAAGCCCCGGCATCTTCCTATCCCACCCAGAAGCTTCCTTCTGGCCAGATTCTGTGTGTGCTCCAGACCTCCACCCTCCCCTTCTTATTCCTTCTTGGTTTCTTTTGGTGTCCTTACCAACTCCTTGTAGAACTTCATCTTCACTTAGATGTCCAGGTCCTCAGCAGCCTCAAGAACCCCAGGATCTCATATTCTTTAGGCCTTCAGCCCTTCTCATCTAGGCAGACATACCAGGGTTGTCTGCTGGCTTCTTGATGACTAAGAGACCATGCCCCTCAGTATAAGTGAGAGGACCAGTGCAGGGTACCCCTGGATCCATGGACAACATGTCACATCTAAATCCATTCGCACTGTATTCACAGCTACTACTCGAGAGAGGGCAAGCCCTCAGTAGAAGTTAGGAACAACTTGCCCATGTCATGAGTTTCATTTCCACCAGATGAGTTGAAATGCAAGAATTTCAGACTCTTAGAGCTTAGTGAAAAGTGTTAACAACATCCGAACAAAGCTGTACATTCGAACATCCCCTTTGAAGGCCTCAGAAACAAAAGCCTGAAAGCCCAGGCATTTAGGATGCTGACCTTGGGGCTTCTCCGTAACAAGCAGAGATTACATTGTGTAGGAGTCTTGCTCAAAGATGAGGGAAAAGTCATTCTCTTAAATTAGTTGGGTTGTTTCCCAAGAGATTAAAAAAAAAAAAAATCAGAGTCCTATTGGCAAACTAGTAAGCTCTTCTGGCTACAAATTTACAGAATTAAATGTTCCTGAGAGCAAGAACTCTGAGATATCTAGCTAATAAATAACATGTACTAGGTGATGCACGATGTTTATTATATCTCAGTGACGCACACTGATGTAGAAGTCAGTGCCTAAGAAAGGACTGGAAATGATCAGATGGAAATTTCCCTGAGAATATGAACTGAAACTTGTATTCGTTTGATCATTAAAATGACAGCTCCTTCGTGATGTCATAATAGACCTGTTAATAAACCTGTTAGACATGAACATTTCCATAAGCAGCTGCTTTTCTTCATTGGTAAGTTAGAAAGCATTAAATGAGGGGTGTTTGCTATCAGAGTTTGATCATTAAAATGACAGCTCCTTCGTGATGTCATAATAGACCTGTTAATAAACCTGTTAGACATGAACATTTCCATGAGCAGCTGCTTTTCTTCATTGGTAAGTTAGAAAGCATTAAATGAGGGGTGTTTGCTATCAGATTAAATACCTTGAGAATTTCCTAATTGTTTTTAGATCTTAACAATTTTAGGCAAATAATATTTGCACTGGGTCATGCTGAAGTACTGCATTCTTTTTTCCAAGTCAGTTTCATTGAAGTCCCCAAATAAGAAAAACATACATAGAAATGGGTGGAATGCTGCCAATCCAGATATTAAAAAGATTTTTAAGGCATCCTATTTATAAGCTACTTTATCCATCTTAAATTTCATTAGCAATACATTTTGGCTGCACCTGTGGTGCACCTCAGATAAATTATCATCAGTGAGGTTGTTGATAACTTAAATATTTTTCATTGTGCTGTTATTGTTCCCTACAGAAATATACCCACTTGTGCTGGAGTCAGATGGGAAACAGTATACAGAGCATTGTGGTTACACCAGTTTGAAAACACCAATTGTCTCCAATAATAGTACCCATCTCTGTTGTTGCGTTTCATTGAGTTATTGGAATTATTAAATGAGGCGTTGCATATGAAGCCTGGCACATGATGAATATGAGAGACTTGTGCCTTTTCTAATTCTGCCTCTATAGATTGCTGCCTACTTGTAGGCTGTGTCTTCTAATGACTACAGGAGATTACTAAATCAGTATTTCTACTCTCTTTTTCCCCTCCATATCAAGGGACAGCTTGTTTGGACTATATATTGAAATAACTATCCCCATGGACATGCTTTAAGTTCACCTATATTCATTTGATTATTCTCAGACAACTGTTTCTCCACCCTAATCAAATTTTACCACCATGATTCCATATTCTTTAAGTCCAGCCCTACAATTATATTTCCTACAAATATATCCTTGACTCCCAATGTTGTTTCTCCCAGTACTTCCCATCTCCATAAATGTTATCACCATCTATCCAGTTGCCCAAACCAGAAACCTGAAAGTCATTCCAGATTCTGTCTTCTCCCCTTTACCACACAGCTGATCCATCAGTTGCTGTCATGTCTACCCCAAAACCACACGCTTTAAATCTGCCAACTACCCCCCACCCCGCGCTCTACACACTAATCCAAGCATTTACCACACAGCTGATCCATCAGTTGCTGTCATGTCTACCCCCAAACCACACGCTTTAAATCTGCCAACTACCCCCCACCCCGCGCTCTACACACTAATCCAAGCCCCCATCGCCTCTTGCCTAGACAAAGGCAATAGATTCCTGAGCGGTTTTGTCATTTCCACTCTTACTGCATTCCCATCCAATCCCCACCAAGAGGTCAGAGTAAAATTTCTGAAACAAAAATCAGAATATGTTTTACCCCAGCTTAATTCAGTGATTTCCCATTGTATGCAGAATAAAATTCAAACTCATTATTATAGCCTGTAAACTTGGCTTGTCTGCCCCCAGGGAATGCCTCAGGGAATCCTCACCCAACCATTCTAGCCTGTTTCTTTTGTAGCACTGATATCAATTAATTATCATATATTTATCTTTGTCAGCGCTTGATTAATGTCTGTTTCCTCACTGATCTGTAAGTTCCATGAGAGCAGGGACTGTCAGTTTTGTTCATCAGTGTTTATCCAGTACTTTGTGTAATTCCTGGAACATACTAGTTGCTCAATAAGTGTTCATTGAATAAACAAATGAACTCATCCCAAATTCTAATTATGCCCTTTGTCAGAGTAACATTTTTAAATATTAAAATTGGTCACTAATAATATGGGTTGTTTGTGTGCCTGTCATTAAACCACTCGTAGAGATTTGTACAGATACTTCTAGGAACTTTGCTCCAAAAGCTTTCTAGAATTAGATCCCAAAGTCCTTATAGACATCAAAACACTGTAGGTTAGATGATGGATATTTTTGTTTTGATATAGATGTTCAAATTGGTCTCTTTCCTTCCATACTGTATTCTATTAAGATTTCTAGAATGATTACTCCAAACTGTAATATTCATAAGAGCTCAAATGAAAACAGCAATGTTTCCACCTCCTAAAGTAAGAAGTTAAAGCCAAATGTATTAATATACAAGTTTTAAATTTCTCTGTCACTATTGAATTTTTATAATGGTTTGTGTTTATTAGGAAAACATGTCTGGCACATTTATGAATGGTATAGCTTTAAGCATGCTTGGTAATCGTGGTTGGATTAATATTAGGCTACATGTTTTTACATGGTGCTATTTATTAGGTATAAAAGGCCACTTTGGTAATTTAAGTTAACATACACCAGAAAGTTAATGGGGGAAATAAATATTGAATAGAAGGAAATGACACTTGGAATCTTTTTTCATTGCGTTTTCACATTTTGTTCTTCATTCTTAAACTCATTTCCCTCTAAAAAGCAAGAGCATTGTATTGGGAAATAATGTGTCTTGAAATCCTCAGCCAGCAGCTTATGATCCAAGTGGTAATGACTTCTGTGATCGCTAATGAGGCAATGGACGTTGAATATCTCAGTGCATTCATTGGAGCCAGCCTCTTGCCTGTTCTACAAGAAGCTGTCATATCAAATTTTTGTCCTGACTCCATGGGCACTTTGATTCTTAAACCTTTCTGAGAAACCTAATCTGAAATCAAAGTCAAGTTTCTTAGATGTGGTTAGACAAGGTCACATTTAAAACAGTCCAGTGAACTTGCAGATCAAAGTTGAAAGGTAATGCTTCCCTCCCGAAATTGGCAGGGACTTACCTGCTGGCTTACCTTTCAGTTTCTAACCTGCCTTTTTCACCTCTTCCCGATGGGCTGGGAAAATGAGAGCTTATCCTCTGGAAAAATAGTTAAAGAGTTTCCTTAAATCATTTAATTAAGAAAATGGACACAGTTTTATTTTGGAAATGCACTTTTATCCCAATCAGTGAATCACAAGGCATTATATCGAAGAAATAACTCACTATTTCATAGTAGGACTTCTTTAAATCACAATTTCATGATCATTTCTTCAAGTTCATAGGCTTTATTTTTTACTTAAATTATAAAGATTTATCCACACTCTTGAGTGAACCAACATGCCACCCAGGATTGCTGCTGTAATGCTGTAGACGTTTTTTTTCCCACGCCGCCTTCCTTCCCTGTTGGGCCTTGAAATACTATCCAAAAAGGCACTTAGAAAAGGGGGGAATGGTGACTCTCATTAGGCATGATCATAACATCTCATGCCGCAGGTTTTTTTAATCAAACTCCTTGTGATTAGAAAACAACAACAACCTTGCCATTGCTTTATATTGCAGTGTTCTGTCTCTTGTGGTCGAGGGCATAAACAACGAAATGTTTACTGCATGGCAAAAGATGGAAGCCATTTAGAAAGTGATTACTGTAAACACCTTGCTAAGCCACATGGGCACAGAAAGTGCCGAGGAGGAAGATGCCCCAAATGGAAGGCTGGCGCTTGGAGTCAGGTGAGCAACGCTTCTCCTCTACCGACTGCTTCCTTACGTTTGGCCACGGGGCTGACACCAGTTCACTTGTGTTTCTCTGCACGGTTTTGGTTTTTCAGAGGGGAGCTTGGGGACTGCGAGGGAAGAATTTTTACCTAGATAGGACACTTACTAGCTGTATGACCTGTGTGACCTTGGGCAAGTGGCTCCAGCCCTAGGAGCTGTGGTTAATACCTACTGTAGGGTGGTTGTGAAGATACACTCTGAGTGGTAATAGGTGCCAGCTGTCTAGCACAGAATAGCCCCTCAGTACGTCGCTGATGGCATTATATTATCATTCACTACTTACAAAACCACTAATTCAGATTATATTAAATCTTACTATGATCACCTGGAAAAAACAGAGTCTGAATTTACCTTGGAGGTTCTTGAAGGAAAGGCTGTTGATATAAAGTATTAGAAAATATTTCTCTGCCTGTTTCCTGGTTTACAACAGAGGTAGAGGACAGGAGGGAGAGCTCCCTGTCGTTTTCTAGCTATGTGACCTTGTGATTTGTTTAACCTTCCTGAGCCAACTTCATATGGTTCTTATGAGATTTAATGCAATAATGAATGCCAAGTGCTTTGCACAGGGGTCTTAAATCTAATAGGCTCTCAAGAGCAATATTTTGTTTGGATGAGTGTTGATGTGTGTATCAGATGGAGAAGGGGGCTGAGTAATCAAGACACTGATACAGTTAGACTTCACTAATTCTAAACATTTGGCAAGCGAGTCAGGAACTGGGTGTGAGAGTTTCCCTAAGAACTTGGAAAAGGAGGTTGAAAAGCCTCTATTTACCTATAAACACTAGATATGTGAACTAAAGTCATCTGTATCTTGTCTTCAGAGTAGATCTCATAGCTGCACACCAATACATTTTCTCAGCTTGGCTGAAGGCGCTAACTTAAAAGTAATAAGGTTCAATTTCTTTTAAAATACTGTATATTTAATACTGGTCCTTCTGTCCATTGATCTGCTTCAATGAGATTTTGTTGTATTTCTGGTTCTCCCACACAGTGGGGAATCATGCAGGTGACTCCTGAGAATCAATGGAAAATTGGGTTCAAGGTTGGCAGCTTCTAGAATTGATTCTTCCAGAGCCTGGATCTTGATGTCTAAGGCCCCAAACGAAGTTTGGATGGAGCTGTATTAACATGGGGAAGATTTGAGAATCCTCCTTTTCAACATGACTAATAGAAACTTCCTCCAGAAACTGGAATTTTTCTTAAATGTCCTGAGCTAATATCAGCATCCTCTGTATTCCCCAGCCATACTCCACTTTACAGAAATGTAAAACAAGGTTCCCCAGCACAGGAGCATCTTTCCGCTCAAAGCCTTTATCATAATGAAACTTGGGGGCGGGGGGAGGTTGTTTGTTTTAATTTAACAATCAAAGAACCAGTACCAAGCCAGAGCTGGCTCTTCCTCTGGCCTCCTTAAGAGATCACAGTCAAGGCAGTATTTCATACTGGTCATCCCTCTTAATAGTTTCTCTAAGTGACTGCTCTCAAAAATAAAACTTCCTGTACCTTTATTTTTGGGGCTGTTCATTTCATTTAAAAGCTCTCAGCTAACATTATTTAAGATACCACAGTAATTAGCTTGTCCTCTTATAGACTTTCATGCTCTATTACTTTTCTTTATGTTCCCTCGCCTCTACTTATCAATTTGCATTTCTCCCTGAATATTAAGTGTGGAGCATGTAAATGATGCTCATTTTGAAGGCCAATTTATTCACTAAAAGGACGATTAAAAGAATCTTTTGCTTTTCGTTGGTAAACACAGAGTGAGCTCCACTCCAGCACCCTGTGATCTTGATGGGAAGCCTAAAATTGCTTACAAAGCTGGGATGATTAGGTTTAAACCCTGGGGGGTTTTGTGAACATAAGGTAATAGGATTATCAGAATGCCTCCCCAGAAAAAACTGCACCTGTTCAAAATGATTGCTTAGAAAAGTCAAGTCACCTTTGTAGAAAATGCAAGTAAACATAGTTATGTAATGGTTTGTGGCCAGCTTGATAATGTCCTGATTTGATTTGTAGAAATGAATTATACAAGCAGGCAAGACAAGGTACTGCATGGGTAAAATTTGATTTGTGCAATTTAGAAGTGTACCTGAAAATAATCAGACCCAATGTTTGATGGAGAAAGATGGTCTTTATGATTAAAAATTATTGGCTTACTAATGATCCAGTGGTAAACAGAAGTATCGCTAAGGCAGCAAAATTAATCAAGAGTAATGATTGTCCATTTGCAACAATATTTAGAAGATTTTATATCTGGTCTCTCTGTTTTCTGCTGGTAGCTATGTTCCAGTCATCCTGTCTTTAAGGTAGGAAGAATAATTAGTGGAATTTCTCATCATGTCAAAATGTCTGATGATAGTAAAAAATATAGGTTGTTGGGTAGGAGACTACTATAGCCATGCTAATCTTCACAGTCTCTCCCCCAAAATTAGTGTTTTGAGGTTTAAAGTGGCATATTTCATTTCTGTATCTTTTGAAATCTTGAATTTGTAAAGTAAATCAGCTTTTTTTTTGAGAACATTATCACTAAAGTCTTAAAAAACTTTTTTTCAAAAGTTTATGTTCAATTTGTTTAGGTGTTTTTGATCGAGAGCAAAGGATTGCCCAAGAAATTTTAAGGCTAAATCCAGCATCAATTCTTAATTCACTCTGATAAATGTGAAGATACTGTATTCCCATGATACTGAAACACTCCAGAGTAAAATTTTTTTAACTTATTCTATTCCTATAGAAAAATTTTTGTTTTGTTTTGTTTGTAAATCAGAAATAAAAAGAATAAACGATCAGATCAGAATAAAAGTAAAACTTCACCATCATTAATCAGTCATGAATTCAGTCAATTCATTTATCAACCCCGAGATGCAGGCCTTTTTCACAGTTTAACACCTTTGTGATCAGGATGGGCCTTACAAACTATGGAATACCATTATTTAATTAACAGCCCTTGCTTTCTTTCTTAGCGATACAAAATATAATGGTGTGTCTTGCCATCAGTAGTTTCTTAAATTCGATGAAATAAGAATTAATTTTTAAAATATCTTCAGTGCTAATGCCAAAATGTAAAGTGGCAGATTGTGTTATGAATCAACTAGCCATTTTTAGCTAAGACTTTTCTTGTAATTACAATGAGAGCCGTCTGGCTGTGGTGTCTGATTCTGTAGTATCCTTCAAGTGTTTAACAGAGAAATGTGGCAAATGTGTAACTTGTGTCCTTTGAGAAATTAAGGAAACCACATGCACATGGTCAGTGATGAGAAACAGAGTTGCTTTAGTGAGCGGTGCTCTCCACTTATTCTTATTTGAACTGTGAGCATTGATGTTGAATTGTTTGAATACAGCTTTCTCATCTACACTTCTGCTGACATAGAACAAAAGACTGCATCATATCAACACTTATTTAAAAACTGGGAGCCAAATCCTGATTCACAGTAGCTATGCTACATTGCCTAGAGCAGAGTTTACTTTGTTTTCTGTTTTTGTTTTTGCTTGAGCTAGGGTGATTATCTCTGTTCTTTGCTTTATTGATTTGTGGAGTATCTACCTAAAACCTTTATTAGGAAATATAAAAGATATTTTATGTAAAATGCTTAGCATAGAACTAAGCTTTCAACCGTGGGTGATTTTGTACCCCATTGGACATCTAGCAATGTCTGGAGACAGGTTTGATTGTCACAGCTTGGGGGATGAGGGGGGATGCAACTGACATCTAGTGGAAAGGGGCCAGGGATGCTGCTAAACTTCCTACAATGCACAAGACAGCTCCCACAGCAAAGAATTTTTCCGTCGAGAAACCCTAGTATAATAGTATCTGGCATATAGTAAGTGCTTAGTAAATGTTTGTTATTTTTATTATTTATAAAAATGGTTTATATAGTTATTTTTCAAGTTAGTTTCTCCTTAATGTCACCACCATAATCTCAGCAGTAGTACTGGAAGAAAGTATGTAAAATTCTTTCCTGGTTTTCAAGTGTACATTATGATCGCAAAAACATCAAAAGTTCCATGGAGATTCTTTTTATCTGTGGAAATAAGTATCAGGTCCCTTTTTCCAGCTGGTGAGTTCTGCATACTAGAATTGCACAGTAGGGAGCAGAGAGAGATGAAACATAGCTCCCAGCTCAGTAGATCAGAACTAAAAACATCTACTTTCAAACCTGCAACATGCTGGAATGATGACTGTTGGGGGAGCACATTAATACAGATGGCTCAGACATTTTCGTCTGCAAAATAACTAAAGGGATACTAAGTCAAATGAGAAAAATTAATCATACACACCACCCACCACCACCATCACCACCTCCAGAGGTGTGGTGCAGAGGTCTTTCTGATGCTGTTTTATTCATGCGCTTTCTGCAGAAATCTCTCAGAATTCGCCAAGCAAGCCTGGCTGAGCCTATATGCAAATTGTCACCTCCCTTGAGACAGAGCAGGAAAAAAGTTGAACACAGAGAGCTAACTCTCATGCAGTGCACCTCGTTTTGAGCAAGATTAACATGGATGCATTATTCAGAAAGGAAGTTCTTGTACCTTGCTATGTATTTAAAGCCATGTCGAAATTTTGGAATATGTTCTTTCAAAGCGGGCTTTGACATTATGAAAATCAGAAGGCAGAACAACATTGTATGACTGAACCTTCCTTTGTCTTAATTTGGCTTTTGAAAAATTATCAAACATTGTAGGAAGTATTTTTTAAATGTTGGATACTTACGGCTCTTAATACCTTGCCTTCATTGAACCATACATAATTTACTCAATAATAATAACATCAAAAAGAGGTTTTCTTTACTTAGTAGCCTGAATATTATTATACACTCTAAAAGTCTTTAACATTTTTTTTCATTTTTCTTTAGGAAATTAAAACATCATGAGATTTTTGAATATATATTAGCCCTAAGCCCAACTAAAATTTGTTTACAGTATTATTATTCTGTCTTTGTATTTCTATTTGGATACATTGTTCCAGAAATGTACTTTTTAATATTTAAGTTCTCAAATTTAAATAGCCAAAGGGTTTTTTTGTTGTCACTGTTGTTTGTTGCTGTTGTTTGCTGTTGTTGATGATGATGTTTGAACATTTCTATAATTCATGCGATAACTCTCCCGTGTTACAGTTCATTCTTTTCCAGTGTAATCGATGGGAAATATTATTCATGTAGCTCCCATAAGCATTAAGTGGCCATTCTCTGGAGACAGGGCCATCACGTACATTCAGAAATCCTCCCATTACACCCAAGACATAATGACTTGAAAAGTCTGATTTCTTGTGGGTCACAAACTCATTCACTCCAATTAATACGATTAAACCCAAACAATAGTAGCTATGTTGATCCAAACCATTTTCTTCTCTTCAGCTAGCTTTGATGTGACCGTATGAGCCTTCCCTCTGGTGCAGATTAATCTGAAACAGTAATGATTTCCCAAGCAGCCTTCTAAATAGTATCACCTATTTTTTTTAAATCTGAAATGTAGAGAAAATTAATATTTAGCAGAATTCATTTGGGTATGCGTCTTGATAGTAAATTTCCATTAACCTCAGAGAGAGTTGAATGCTGCTGCAGGTTAATTGACCAAGAATTTCTTTCTAGTTTAAAACAGCGTGATTCTATTCTTTAAGAAGACTTCCTCTTAGGAATATGGCTTTAATATATGTTAAACTTGTTTTCTCAACATCCGACAAATTAATGAAGGCTGCGCTATCACAAACATTTAGTAATAGTTTTCAATAGCTAAGTATAATAATCTGCCATTCTTTCCAAACAAATGTTGCCTTTAGTTTCTGACTGTCAAAATCTTAATAAAGACAATAATTCTCGGCTTGCCCAAGAGTGAGATTATGAAACCCAGCAATGAGGAAGCCATTAAAAAATTAATTTAGAGGAAAGTTAATTGCAGATTTAATATGATGTTTTTCAACTTGGTCAACAAAATGTTTCAGCATGATTAACAGTATTTTCCAAGAGCTGAAAACATTAAGCCTGAGGAAATGGCTTTTCCTTGTCAGATTTATTCTTCATATATTCATCTGAGGTTGTAAATAGACACAAATACTTTAGTGAATTCCATGGTTTAAAAAAAAAAGAAAAAATCTCCAGGAATAGGAGCAAAAAAAGGAAGAGACTGGAGAAAATAATTCTACTTATAAGGCCCTAAAATCTTCAGTAGCTTACCCTGCTTGGGTTATACTTTTAATACTCCAAGAAGTTCTTTTTGTACAGTACCGTATCTCCAATTTCCAAGAACCTCAAACCCTCCAGGACAGAAATCATTTAAAATTTTCATTTCGCATGACAGCGCTGTTTCTAGGTTGTGCTAAATGTTTCGTAATGATCTCTTCCAACCTCTTCAGTTCTCCAAGAGTTTTGTTAACTTTAGAGATTCCTCCGAACTTGAATACTTTCCTCATTCTCCAGCACTGAAAGCGGTGAGTTTCCAGATTTAAGACATTGTCTTGGGTCCCTTCCATTGGAAATTAGAAAGCTATGAAAGTTATTGGGTTAAAAGTGCATTCCCCTCCTCTGTGACCCTCGCCACCACCCGCCTCCCAAAATGAGCTGAAATTCCCACTTACGTCCTCTGTCTTCTTAGTGCTCTGTGTCCTGTGGCCGAGGCATTCAGCAGAGGCATGTGGGCTGTCAGATCGGAACACACAAAATAGCCAGAGAGACCGAATGCAACCCGTACACCAGACCGGAGTCAGAACGTGCCTGCCGAGCCCCACCGTGTCCTCTCTACACTTGGAGGGCAGAGGAATGGCAAGCAGTAAGTACAGCCATGAAGTGGGCACTGGCCAGGCTATTCGCTCAATCCCCTTGCTGTCATCACATCCGTCCCCCTGTGAAGCCAGCAAAGCCATCGAGCACGGTGACAATCCTGGCTCTTTCCCAAAAGTTTTGCTGTCAGACTCGAATGTTCACTCCAGTAAGGGAGGGAGAGCTTCTCGTTTTTAAGCAATTCCTATGTCTGTCTGTGTTTCTGAGTGTTCCAAGTCTGGCTGCATCAGGAAAAAAAAAAAAAAAAAAAAAAAAGACCTTGAGCCAAATGCATACAGATAACTTCCACAGAAGGAGGGGGAGATGGAAGGAATATTTTAAATATGTGTATCCAGACTTGGTCATTCTTTATGAGTTTAAATAGCCACAAGGCAGACTTTAGGTAGGACCTACTTTGTTTTTCCTCTTTCGGTGACTCTGGCTGTCAGGTAGAAGATGGGCACTCATGTGAAACCCTGAGTAATTAGTGAAGGATTTCCAACATTTAATATAATGATGAGATCTGAAGAAATAGCTAAGTTGTTGCAGAAGTTGAACAGACTTGTTTTTCCCCCCACTCCAAGTTAATGTTTGGTTAAAGAAAACACTAAGTGTCCCTGGGGAAAAGTCTGGCTAGGAAGGTAAGACAGTGGGAGGTAGCTTTAGTCTCCAGGATGGAAGATCAGATTATAGAAAAGCAGGAAAAGAAAATTAGAAACCAAAACCGTGTCCACTGACTTTGGCACGAAATACAAAGTGTATGCTATTTAAGGTGCAGAGATATGGATAACAAGACAGGAAATTCCACCTTGGGAATGGCTTTCAGAACACAGGGAAAGGGTACAGTTTGGGGAGCAGTTATACTGTACCTGGAACTGTGCTGGGTGCTTTATATTCATCACCTTGCTTAATGTTTTTAACCACTAAACGAGGTGGACATAATTATCATCATCCCATTTTACAGGTAAGAAAACTGAGGTTTGGAGAATCCATGTCATTTATTCAAATGTCACATACCTAGCAATTGAAAGAGCAAGACTTGGTGCAGTTTGTCCTCTTAAACTAAGATGAGATACTATGACTGCATTCTTTATCCATGTAAGGATCCAGCAGCCCAGCCCTGTCCTCCCCTACTCCCTCACCGTCCTGGTGGAATAGTTCCATTGTTTGCAGTCTTTTTCTTTAGGAATCTTACCCTCCCCATCTACTCAGTCTTTTTGCTTGTTTTCCTTCTAGACATTTTTATTTCCTTGACTTTTAAGAATGCCTAAAGTAGTTAAGTTTCAGATTAATTGCACTTGAGCCATACAAGTTATTGGGAACCTCAGAGACTACCAAATATTACAGACCTGGTTCCTATCCCAGCACTGCCACGTATTAGCCATGTGACTTGGAACAACGGTTCTTCATTTCTCTGTGCCTTTGTTTCACCGTCTGTAGAATGGGGATCATAATAAGTATGCAGAGCTGTTCTGAGAAAGTTGGAGATAACATTGCTATTTATCATCAGTTATGGTTTGAGGATTGGCATGGTCAGATATAGAAGGAAAAGGAGGCTCCCTCCTTTCTCTCCCTCAGTGTTGCCTCTTGATTCTCTTTGAAATTCTTGTTTCAGACCGACCACTGCCTGCTTTCTCTCTCTCTCTTCCTTCCATGCCAAAGTCAACCCTGTGTAACGGCTCCAATGAGCGGAAAGTAAAAGTGTTCAGAAGTGAATCTAAGCTGACTGCTCACGCGTTAGCCAGCTTTTGAAAATGCTAGAGCCAATCATAAGAATGCAAGCTCCATTTACAATTCCTTCTGAATCCCAAAGAATGGGAAAACCTTGCCACATATGCACTGAGGAAATTCCTCTTCTCTGATCATTCAAAATGTGCCTCAAAGTTTAGTCTTTGCATATGCTGTGCAGATGGATCTTTTTAAAACCTTCCTCAAATATTGCTATCAAACTCCGAATAAGAACTGAAGACCTGAGGAGATAGCTTGACCTGGGCCAGTATGTGAGAAGTTTTCCAAAGGCGAACCATTCTCACAAAGAGAAAAGACTGTAA
>NW_007727640.1:359541-362167 GCF_000696425.1 Galeopterus variegatus
AAAGCAGGTTCTAATAGTCACCCTCCTGCGAACATGCTTTCCCATCTGCCTGTGCCCAGACTTTTAAGAAGGCCTGGGTGGCAAGGATGAACAGCACAGTGTGAGCGGCCCTCAAGTGACACTAACTTGTCGGAGTGAGGCTCAGGGCAGCCAGAGGAGAGAGAAGCTCAATCAAAAGCCTCTGTGTCCCCATGTCCAAGGTATGCTGGCAGCTTGCTCAGAATGTTCCCTCAGCAACATTAGAGTGAATGTTGACAGCAGCTGGGTAAATAGACCAGACCAGGAATGGGGTGGCCACACATCCTATTTGCTGGATGCCTGTCCTCATTTATGCCTGGGGCAGTCCTAGTGTAATTATTAATTGCTCCTACTTTCATGATCAAAAGTGTCCTTGTGAAACAGTAAGTCACTTGATAACAGCCCCCTCCAGGATCCCCTAAATCACAGCCTTCACCTCCTGTCCTGTGGTCACCTCCTGTCACAGCCACTCACTCTGCTACCATTTTCCCGGGTGCCTACTTTATGCAGGCCTATGTCTTAGCTTTCTTCCCCATGTCTGGTGACACCGTGACCAGCCCGCTGAACAGGATATGCTGAAGCCCACCAAGATAGAAGGTCCCTTCTTTCTTATTAGTCCTTGGCAACCACCTTGGAGCTCTTGCTTGCTTTTGGAGAGCTCATTTTCCCCTTTCTTTCCCCTTTGTGGACTATTAAAACCTACTGGTTTGTTGGCAAGATGTGTTTCATGCTAGGCCCATAGCATATGGCACTGTCCTGTTTTTGAGAAATAATACAGGCATCCACCTTGAGAAGCACAAGTTCTACACATCCACCATGACCTGACGACCAGGGTGGTTTTGTACAGTCACACAGGTTGTACACTGCACAACTCCAGGTGGTGCCATTCCCATAGGCTACAATGAGAGGGTCCTCCCCCAGAGTTGAATAGTACAGTGGCCCCAATACTGATGGTAATAAAAATAAAAGAACTTATTATTTGCTAAGCTATCAAACCAGTACTATGTTGAGTATTTCTACATGAAGTACCTCATTTAACCCTTTCCATAACTCTCTGATGTAGTAATTATATTTTTATTCCTATTTAATATGAGGATTCTTGGGGTTTAGGTAGGTTACTTCATTGAAGGTCATGCAGTAAGGCTGGAATTTGAAGCCCAGCAGCCTGACATCTGGAACACGTGCTCTAAATCTTTATGTTCCATTGCTTCCATGTCAACATGCATGTAAGGGGAATTACTTTTCCTCCCTCTCAATGGCTTATCAAGCCTCTTACTGGAGAGTTGGCATCAAAGTGGTACTCACCTACCATGTTACAGCCTCTCCCCCTTTTGAAAATAAGATTCTTGGTGCATTGGTTGACTGTCAGACATTAAGCCATGTCACTGGGGGGATCTTGATGGTCACCTCGGTGGCTCCTGTTCCTCGGGAAGCCTGCTGGCTGTGAAGTGAAGAAGGGGCATCTGTGTGTCTTCATGATACCATGAGGGTAGAGCCTGGACTTCCAGATGTAAGGCAAAATCATGGGAGAAGAAAATATGCTCTACCAGGCATTCATGTCTCATTTTCTATACTCCCTAGAAGCAACATGTTATGAACAAAAGACCATTTGATGTGTGTGTGGCTCTGGGAAGTTGACTTTGAATTTCTAGGCTCTAGTTAGCTCCTCAGCAAAATGGGAATTATATGGCAGACTTTGCTGAAGGGTTGTAATGAGAATTAGTGGGACGAAGTGAAGGATTCAGCACAGTGCCTTGCACATTTTAGGCCTTCCCAAATGTTGCTTCTCTTTAGTACAGTGCCTTCTGATGGAGAGTTCAGATGATGACCAGCAGTTCAGCATAGCCTGTGCCTCACAGTGCCAGGCTTTTAATATCACCCACCGACTTTGGGCAAGTAATTTGTCCTTGGTGTTCAGTTTTACCCACTTTAGAATTATTTTAATGTTCATGAGGCTGTGTGGGGAAAAAAATTAAAAAGACTTTTTAACTCTTTTGAGAATTATTATCATAAAGGATTTACTTTGTAATAATATTAAAATCGGGTATATAAATTCACTTATAGCTGCAGAGGTCCTTTCGATCAAATTCAAATTGTGAGTGCATGGGTTATGTATCTTTAGCACTGAGGAATAAATCTGGCAGGTCTTGCAAGAGGTCTTTTTTTCCTTTACCCAGAATACTCTTTCCTCCCTCGTACTTCTGCATCACAACGAGGCCACCCTGCTCCCACCCTCCCATCAGTTACCCTTGCTCATCCTTCAGACCTTAACCAAAATGTCACTTCCTCTCAGAAGACTTTGCTGGTCACACCTCCCCACTAATGACTGAATCAGATGCCCCTCCACTCAGGTCTCATAGCACCCTGAAATTACTCCACTTTGCCAGTTAGCATCTGGGCTGTCATTGTTTTCTCAGCTGTGTTACCAACTATTGGAGGTCAGGGAGCTGTTCACCAGAGTTTTCCCCAGTATTTAGCATGGTACCTACAGCATTGAAAACACCTGTTGAATGAATGCTTCTATGAATGATTAGAGACAAAAAGATGGATGGATGGATGGAAGGAAAGGGAGGGACGGAGGAAGAAAAAGAAAGAACAGTGTCTGCTA
>NW_007727640.1:362295-363762 GCF_000696425.1 Galeopterus variegatus
CAGAAGACTTTGCTGGTCACACCTCCCCACTAATGACTGAATCAGATGCCCCTCCACTCAGCTCTCATAGCACCCTGAAATTACTCCACTTTGCCAGTTAGCATCTGGGCTGTCATTGTCTGTTTTCTCAGCTGTGTTACCAACTATTGGAGGTCAGGGAGCTGTTCACCAGAGTTTTCCCCAGTATGTAGCATGGTACCTACAGCATTGGAAACACCTGTTGAATGAATGCTTCTATGAATGATTAGAGACAAAAAGATGGATGGATGGAAGGAAAGGGAGGGACGGAGGAAGAAAAAGAAAGAACAGTGTCTGCTAATTGGTGGCCTTTCTTCTTTAACTCTTCAGAATAAAGACATTCTAAACTATCTTTTAGAACAGTCAAGCAAATTCTGTTTTTCTTGTAAGAACAGCTGCTTTATTTTCTTGTCACAAAGCCACGGACAAGCTGTGCTCAGCTATGTCTGGCCTTTGCAGAACTGCTCACCCATTGTTGTTGGCCCAGTACAAGGACTTGGACCACTCTAGAACATATTTGGATTCTAAGGACTTTTAGAGACGAGCTGTAGAATGATTCCTAAGTTCATCTCCTTAGCACAGAAAAGTTAGAAATTCCTAAGTTCATCTCCTGAGCACAGAAAAGTTAGCATCAGGTCCTCAGACAGTTGATTTAAAAGGTTTTTATGAAGCTTACAATAGGAAGTGACCAGGTTTTTGTGTGTGTAGAGGGCCAGATATCAACTCTTTATTACTCATTTCCTCATTAATTAATTCAACAAGTATTTATCAATCACTTGCGAAGTGCCAGGCATTAGATGTTAGGGATGCTCGAAAACCCCAAACTGCTGTAGTCATTTCCCTCCCCCGCTTCCCCACCATGGCATTTCTCACTCCAGCCTCTGTGCTTGTTGAGCCCCTCCTGAGAATGTCTCTTTCTCCTCCTTGCCCAGTTAACTCATCTCCTCCTTCACTCCCCCTTCACATCTGCTGCTTGCTTCCTGGGACCCCCTTTTAGCATTGTGGGAATTCCCCCCTCGTCCACCCTCCCCCCTGATGGCTTCTTACTCAGACACACTCTGTTGGGAAACCCACATCTACCTACACAACTGTACAAGGCAGCCCTAGGTGTTAAACCCCAGTGGTTACCAGTTAGCAGGCAACCTGACACATGGAACCAAGCTGAGAGTAGCTTCCACCCTGGGTGTCATAACAGGGAGAGGAGGTGAGCAAGAAGACGTAAGGGCTGTATCCCAGTCCCAGCACAGAATTTCGGCCCATTGTAACTATTGGTTGAATGAATGAATGACTTCAAAGTTACAAAATGTCTCCATAGTATTATTTCTGCCTCCTTTTGTTCCTTACAAATATACTATTTCAGGGCAACAAATATCCAAAACTCTCCATACCTGACTTTAAAATGAGCTTTGAGAATAGAACCCATTGAAAATTTAAGGACTGATTTTTTTT
>NW_007727640.1:364868-366442 GCF_000696425.1 Galeopterus variegatus
ACTGGATTTGTTTTCTGATTGTCCAGCCCCCACGCCCTAGTTAGAATTTACAATTCCAGGAAAAAACCCTTACCATGTGATTTTCAGAGCTGCTGTTGACTAATTCCAAAGCACTGGGTAAATCATTTATTTACTTAGTTTAATTTTTAATTTTCCTAACAATTATATTCAAGGTAAGTTTTCCCAGCTCCCTTTTCTACCATTGGCAAAAGAGTTTTTCTGATAGTTAACCATTCTTCAAGACCAAGGGAGAAACATTTAACAAGCATAAAGTATTTAGCAGTCATTGCATTTCTGCACTGAACTATTACTTATTGACACAGATTAAAGCCTTGCAGATTAGTGAAAACAAGAAGATATTGGAAAGTTGAGTCTAGTCTTAGCTGTTCAGTAATTATGATCCTCTCTGAGTCACTTAAGTCCTAATTTTCTAAAGAATTACTTTTTCTATGGGCAGTTAAGTATTTCTTCTGTGTATATCTACACATCACAGATTAACTTTTTGTTTTTAACATTCAGTGGCCCTCTAACTAATTTTGTGTGTTGGGGTGGGGAGGACAAAAATGTTATCACTTCCCAGTAGTTCCCAGCTTGCTCCAAGGGAACAGGAAACCTAAAACCCACTGAGCTGAAGTTGAGCTAGGGAACCAGGCTCAGCCAGCCTTCAGCACTAGTTCTTCATCTGAAAAATGGAGATTATGGTAATTGCTAAATCTCGCCACGTAGCCATCTGCTGCTTGGTTTTCTGTCTTTGCTACTACGATATGGGCGTCTGTCAGAGCAGGGCATGTGCTACCTATGTCCATATTCATTGACCCTGGGTCCCTCCCAGGGCCTGGCAGTTCATAGGAATGATCAGGAATGACAGCAGCTCACCCCGGGGGCCACAGGAAAGCTCTCTTCTCGTACTTGAAGGGGGATTATTTGTGAGAGATGAAACTTGTCCTTTATGCTCCCCTGGAATAGAAGACTAGGGCGAGAGGCTGGAACCTGCAAAGACATACGTGCAGTTCCATGTTGTCAGATGAGATGGGCTCTCTGGGCAGGTAGTCACATCCCTGACGTGAGAGGAATGAGACAACAGCGTGGTAACCATTCGGCCATGTGTTGTGAAGTGACTCAGTGTTTGAGTGGGTGTTTGAAGTAAACAGGCTTTAAGGTCCTTTCCAAACCTGAGATTCGCTCATGCATGCCTTTGTGCCTTAGTTCAGCTATGCCAGGAGCAGTGTCTTTAGGTCACTGGGGTAAAATAAGGAATTCTCTGAAAATGTAGCCCTCAGAGATCTCACAGTCTCAAAGGGTCTACAGACAGGCAAACACCTATAACTGTAGTAATAGGATATAGGAAGTCATCTATTTTTCTTCCATCTCAACACTCATTTTGTTTGTCTTTAACAGTGCACCAAGACCTGTGGCGAAGGCTCCAGGTACCGCAAGGTGGCATGCATGGATGAGGGCAAAGGCGAGGTTCACAGCGTGCACTGTGACACGGACACGCGGCCTGCGGACCGGGAGAGCTGTAGTTTGCAGCCCTGCGAGTATGTCTGGATCACTGGAGAATGGTCGGAGGTACC
>NW_007727640.1:367510-390211 GCF_000696425.1 Galeopterus variegatus
TTTTTTATTATTAATAAACCAGTAGTAATAATAGCATGATTATATTATTTTTAAACCTCATTATATTTTCAATTATTGAAAGACCTATAGCACCAAAACCAATTGTCATTTACTCCAAATAATTTAGAGATTCGAAAGAGAAGCATCTGGGCTCACAGCAAAGGTGTTGCAGATTTTTAGGTAACATGCTTGCTATCACTGAGGTCTTTTCAAAGTTTGACAGGGCATTAATTTTACATTTTAATGGGGTGGATATTTGCATTTAGATGATATGCATGTTGGGTGTTGAATCCTTTCTGCACTAAAGCTGGTCCTAAAGTCTTTTCTAACTATGACTCCACATCCTTCATTCTACCCAAGGATTTTGTCCTTCAGGGGGCCATTTGGCAATGTCTGGAGACATTTTTTGTTGTCACTACTGGAGAAGAGGGTGCTACTAGGACCTAGTGGGTAGAGGCCAGGACACTCTACAATGCACAGGACAAACTTCCCAGTATAGAAGTATCTGGCCAAAATGTCAGTGGTGCCAAGGTTGGAAAACCTTGCCTTTCCCCAATCCTACATGGTCTCTGTGTTCCCTGGTAGTACTGTACGCCCTTAAACAGTGAAGGGGAGACATGGTCAAGGTCATTAGGAAATATTTACTGTTGGCCAACTAGGAATGCGTGGAATCCAGATGAGTGTTCAGAATAGTTCTTGATGTTGCATTTGAAGCATAGGTTCTAACCCATCCAGGTTCCAGGGCAGGAGAGGTTGGGGAAGGGGTGTCTGGAGATGGCTCAACTCTTCTCTTCAGTTCACCCCTCCAGTTCTTCATCAGGCATGGTCCCTAACTTCTGGTTCCCAGGGCTGCCACGCAAGGCCACCCCCTGGCTCTCAGCAGGGGAAAAACCTTCCTGACTACCCTATCTCTTTCCCTCCTCAGGTCTTTCTTCACTCCTCTGTCTTCTGGGGGCCTCTTCTTCTTGGCTCCTGGCTTGGTTCTTATGTGACTGGAGTTTCTGCACCTTTCACCTGGCTGGGATTGATATCCTCATCTTAGCCAATCTCCTGTGTGGTGCTTTTATTATGTGAAAAGAGTTTGGTTTCCTCCTAAGACTTGAGCCATGTTGTTCCCATAGCTTTAATTTAAACTTAACCCCCAAAAGATGAGAGGGGGAGAAGATTTTTTAGAAAATAAAAGCTTTCCACTTTCTGCAAATTCTCAGGTGTATCATGGATTGAAAAATCTGCATATTTACAAGCAAGGACTATAGGGTTGGGGTCAGGACTTAGCACAGATACAAGGACCACAGAAAGGGAAGTAGCACCAGAATTCCCTCTAGAAAAGCAAGATGTGCCTTCTCTCTGGGACCTCTATTCCCTGGGAGTTCTTCATGTTCTTCTCTGAGCTCTGCTCCTCCTGCAGTTGAGGAGGCCTGGGCTGGTGGTGCAGAGGAGCTCCATCCCACCGATGGACACACGCATTTCTCCAGTGGGGCCTGAAGTGTATTGCCAATGGCAGGAGCCCACATTCTTAGGATTTTATTTTGCTTTGCTGTTATATTCAAAGTAGGAAAGTAATAACGTGCTCAAGAGGAACCCAGCACATAACACCAAGGCACGTAGAGTCTACAGTAAGAGCTGCCCTCCCCAGAGAGGAGCCTCTTACCCTTCAAAACTCCGGTCTGAAACTTATCTTTGAGGAAGCCAGGGGCAGTCAGCATTTCACGGTGCTCTTAGCAGCTCCCTGAGAGCCTCTGTTCTTTCCAGCTTCTTTTCAGAAATGTGGAAGCCTCTGAATAAAGCCTGCCCATATTCGGGGCTCAGTTTCATCAGCAAACATCTATCTCCTGCTGCACCCCCCATGTGAGTGGCCAGTGGGCTGCTTTTGCTCCTGGTTTGTGGGGCTAAAGTTCTCAGCACTTGCCTTCCCAAATGTATAGCCTTGTGAGGTTAGTATGGAATGAGGTGCGTGCATGCAAGTGCTGGGTTAGATACTCCAAGATACCCATAGTGGGGACAGACAGTGTTAGCCATCTGTCTACACATGGAACACCCGGGATAGCCTTGTAGTCCCCTGGCCTGGTGTCAACGGGGCCTATGGGCAGTTGAACAGCAGCAGCCAAAGAAGGAAGAGGTGTACACAGAGCATTTCCAGGGATAGAGCCAGCTGGAAGGGGAGGCCCAGGGATGCCCTCCCTGCCTCCGGCTGGACTTGTTCTCTCCTGTCCCTGGGATTTCTTCAAGGAAGAGCCTTCTCTCTGGAAAAGTTACAGGAGAGGGAAACCATGTGGCCTAAGGCAACAGGGCAGGAGATGTTAGGGACAAGCCGACACTGTGGCTTTTAAGTGTGCTTGAGAATTGATGAAACTGTGGTCCCTCGCCCCGGAAAAATATAACATGCCACGTGGGAAACTGTTTCCGGGGGTTCATCTGTGCCTTCCCCAAGAACCTTAGGTCTAGAGAATACTGACACCCCACCCTAATTTTATGCAGCGCCCTTGCAAAGGATGAACAGTTATTTGATAAATATTGTCAAAACTAAATTAATTGTAACTCAGTTTTATTTTTTAAATGGTAAATGATATAAAATACTTAGCTAGGGCAGTTGAACATCATATCAAACTTTAGAAATAACTGATTAGATGTCCCGTCACAGAAGGGAGTTGGGACACTAGTAAGACAATGATTTCTTCATTTCCAAATTGCTTGAGTATTTTAAAGTGCCTCATGGTAATGACAAAAGAGTTAAATGACTGGATGACCTAGACCGAGAGATAGGAAAGCAGAATGGTAACATGCCCATCAAGACATGCGAGGTACTTCAAAAAGTCTGTGGAAAAATAGAATTAAAAGATAATACGAATCTTTTCACAACTTTCTGAAGACCGCTCCTATGTCCAGGGAGAGAGAAGTGACGGAAATGAAATGCAGGGCATCTGGAAAGGCAGACAGCACCACCGCGTAGGGAAGAGAAACTGTCCCAGAGTCTCCTTTTGGCTAAGAGCTTGGGTTTCACACTCAAAGTGCCCACTTGCGGGTTGGCTCCTCCTCCCCTCCCAGTTTGGTGGTTTCTCTGCTGTGGTCATTGGTTTAGAAAACTGAATGAATGACAGCTGGAGGGGCTCCCCACTCTGCTCCCCTTGAAACCCAGAGAAGGGGCTTGAGACGTGCCCACCCGCAGTGGGGGCTGAGAAAATACAGCAGAAGGGCCAGGTCCGGGAGGCGCCGTGTAGGGTGGCCGGTGGCTGGTGGCCGTGCACTCAGGGCCTGTGCTCAAAATGAATAACTGAGCGAGTGAGGTGGCAGCTTTCTGCAGCATTGTTCCAGGTCAGCGTTGGGTGGGTGTGGAGGTCAGGGGCCTAGGGTGGGCTGTGCCCACGAGCTGCCCCAACTTCTCCTCCCCACTCTGCTTTTCTCAGTGCTCAGTGACCTGTGGCAAGGGCTACAAACAAAGGCTCGTCTCGTGCAGCGAGATCTACACCGGGAAGGAGAGCTACGAGTACAGCTACCAGACCACCGTCAACTGCCCGGGCTTGCAGCCCCCCAGCGTCCACCCCTGCTACCTGAGGGAGTGCCCTGTCTCAGCCACCTGGAGAGTGGGCAACTGGGGCAGCGTAAGTAACCACTGAGTTATCAGATCTAGGAGCTCTGGGACCGCAGACCCCACTCTTAACCATGTCCTGCCTGACCTGCTCTCCTGAGTGACTCTTACTTCCAGATGGGACCCTGGTGAGAAACAGCAGTTAGCAACTTGAAATGGGCTGATAGGAAAAGAAGGGACCTTTTCCTGTTGGGCAATGTTGCTTGGTGCTCAGAGCCTGGCCTCTGAAGCCGGACAGCCTTGTCCTGCCACCCCCAGGAGAATGACCTTAGGCAAGTTGCCTAACTCTTGTGTCTCAGTTTCCTCATCTGCAAAATGGGTGACTGTGAAGATGAAAAGAGTTTATATATAAAAAGCACTTAGGTTATAATGACACATCTTATGTATATTTTACCACAATTTTTTTTAAACGGCCCTAAAATCTGGCATGGAAGAGTTGTAGAAGTGTGAGTTGCTGTTGCTTCTGTTGTTAAGACGTCCATGTGTTCTAGTCCTCCTATATGAGGAATGCTTCATTGCATTACAACAAGGCAGAACATTTTAAATCAGGGCTGCCCTGGAAAATTGTCTTGGCTCCCTGGCTCTGGACTACGAGTCTCTCAGTCTTGAAAAGTGACCAGACAAGTGTATGACAAGTTGAAAGTGGTTAGGGTTCGAATCCTGCCCCACCGTGCTCTTGTGCTAATTCCTTAACCTGTGAGCCTCAATCTCCCACCTGTAAAAATAGGATAATGGTGGTACTATCTCATAGGCTTATTGTGAGTCTTCAATGGAAAAATTATAATTACATATAATTTATATATATGTGTATAAATGTTTTATACATACAGATCTATGTTTAGATGTGTATATATGTATAAGTGTGTGTGTGTGTGTATATATATATATAAAGCTTAGCACAGGGACTGGTCCATAGTAAGCACTCAGCAAATTCAGTTGTTTTCAGCAATATGGGGTCTGACATGACACCTGGTTTGTGACCTCAGGGCTCTGAGCTCCACACCACCAGAAGCCCATGCCTCCCAGATTCAAAGTCTGCACCACTGACTCTGGTTTGCCTTACAGTGCNGGAAGAGAAACTGTCCCAGAGTCTCCTTTTGGCTAAGAGCTTGGGTTTCACACTCAAAGTGGCCACTTGCAGGTTGGCTCCTCCTCCCCTCCCAGTTTGGTGGTTTCTCTGCTGTGGTCATTGGTTTAGAAAACTGAATGAATGACAGCTGGAGGGGCTCCCCACTCTGCTCCCCTTGAAACCCAGAGAAGGGGCTTGAGGCGTGCCCACCTGCAGTGGGGGCTGAGAAAATACAGCAGAAGGGCCAGGTCCAGGAGGCACTGTGTAGGGTGGCCGGTGGCTGGTGGCCGTGCACTCAGGGCCTGTGCTCAAAATGAATAACTGAGCGAGTGAGGTGGCAGCTTTCTGCAGCATTGTTCCAGGTCAGCGTTGGGTGGGTGTGGAGGTCAGGGGCCTAGGGTGGGCTGTGCCCACGAGCTGCCCCAACTTCTCCTCCCCACTCTGCTTTTCTCAGTGCTCAGTGACCTGTGGCAAGGGCTACAAACAAAGGCTCGTCTCGTGCAGCGAGATCTACACCGGGAAGGAGAGCTACGAGTACAGCTACCAGACCACCGTCAACTGCCCGGGCTTGCAGCCCCCCAGCGTCCACCCCTGCTACCTGAGGGAGTGCCCTGTCTCAGCCACCTGGAGAGTGGGCAACTGGGGCAGCGTAAGTAACCACTGAGTTATCAGATCTAGGAGCTCTGGGACCGCAGACCCCACTCTTAACCATGTCCTGCCTGACCTGCTCTCCTGAGTGACTCTTACTTCCAGATGGGACCCTGGTGAGAAACAGCAGTTAGCAACTTGAAATGGGCTGATAGGAAAAGAAGGGACCTTTTCCTGTTGGGCAATGTTGCTTGGTGCTCAGAGCCTGGCCTCTGAAGCCGGACAGCCTTGTCCTGCCACCCCCAGGAGAATGACCTTAGGCAAGTTGCCTAACTCTTGTGTCTCAGTTTCCTCATCTGCAAAATGGGTGACTGTGAAGATGAAAAGAGTTTATATATAAAAAGCACTTAGGTTATAATGACACATCTTATGTATATTTTACCACAATTTTTTTTTTTAACGGCCCTAAAATCTGGCATGGAAGAGTTGTAGAAGTGTGAGTTGCTGTTGCTTCTGTTGTTAAGACGTCCATGTGTTCTAGTCCTCCTATATGAGGAATGCTTCATTGCATTACAACAAGGCAGAACATTTTAAATCAGGGCTGCCCTGGAAAATTGTCTTGGCTCCCTGGCTCTGGACTACGAGTCTCTCAGTCTTGAAAAGTGACCAGACAAGTGTATGACAAGTTGAAAGTGGTTAGGGTTCGAATCCTGCCCCACCGTGCTCTTGTGCTAATTCCTTAACCTGTGAGCCTCAATCTCCCACCTGTAAAAATAGGATAATGGTGGTACTATCTCATAGGCTTATTGTGAGTCTTCAATGGAAAAATTATAATTACATATAATTTATATATATGTGTATAAATGTTTTATACATACAGATCTATGTTTAGATGTGTATATATGTATAAGTGTGTGTGTGTGTGTGTGTGTGTGTGTGTGTGTGTGTGTGTTTTATACATACAGATCTATGTTTAGATGTGTATATATGTATAAGTGTGTGTGTGTGTGTATATATATATATAAAGCTTAGCACAGGGACTGGTCCATAGTAAGCACTCAGCAAATTCAGTTGTTTTCAGCAATATGGGGTCTGACATGACACCTGGTTTGTGACCTCAGGGCTCTGAGCTCCACACCACCAGAAGCCCATGCCTCCCAGATTCAAAGTCTGCACCACTGACTCTGGTTTGCCTTACAGTGCTCCGTGTCTTGTGGCGTTGGAGTGATGCACAGGTCTGTGCAGTGTTTAACCAATGAGGACCAACCCAGCCACTTATGTCCCACTGATTTGAAGCCAGAAGAACGAAAAACCTGCCATAATATCTATAGCTGTAAGTTGTCCCACTGAAGCCATCTTCCTTTAGCATGAAGAACAGGGTTTCTTTGTTCATGTGTTTGCCTACCCTTTTTAGAAATACAGGATTTTCTTTTAAGAAATCGTCCCCTTGGCTAAAAAGTTTTAGTGTGAACAAGGCAATTCATAGGTAGATATTACACATCTTGGGGCTTCACGTCAAAGCCCAAATTTTTGTGATTTGTGTTTTCTAGGTGAGTTACCGCAGAACTGCAAGGAGGTGAAAAGACTCAAAGGTGCCCATGAAGATGGTGAATATTTCCTGGTCATCAGAGGAAAGCTCCTAAAGGTGAATGATAGCTGTCGGTCATTATTTTTAGAGTGCTTTTAGGGTGAGTGATCATGACTCTCATCATCTCACTCCTGAGCCACTCTTCATGGGTTATTTCCGGTCTGTCTTTCAGATATTCTGCGCAGGGATGCAGTCTGACCGCCCCAAAGAATATGTGACGCTGGTTCATGGTGACTCTGAGAATTTCTCCGAGGTTTATGGGCACAGGTAGGGGAGCCAGGCTCAGAAGAGCCCAGACACCTGGAGATTCCTGGAAACACTTTCCCATCCTTACCAGAACATTCTCTCTGTGAATTAGGTTGCACAACCCAACAGAATGTCCCTACAACGGGAGCCGACGCGATGACTGCCAGTGTCGGAAGGATTACACAGCAGCTGGGTTTTCCAGCTTCCAGAAAATCAGAATAGACCTGACCAGCATGCAGATAATCAGTAAGTTCCATGAGGTGTCGTGTGGGAATGTGCTCATTCTTTCCATTCAGTTGGCAGACGTGCCCGGAACGTTGGCTGGGGGTGGGGTGCTGAGGATAGAGGGAGGAAAGAGACAAGGAACTTAGGGTGCAGTGACACGATCCTGGTCTGAGGGCCAGGAGGGCAGAGTTTTATCCTTTTTGTTTTCTGCTGTATCCCAGTGCCTGGAGAGTGCCTGGCACAGGGCAGGTGTTCCATCAGATTTGTGATGAATGAATGAACGAACGAACGAATGAACGAGTGTAGATGGATGCACACTAAAGCAGCACTATTGCAGTATGGAGAGTCAAGGCAGCATCCCAGAAAATATGACAAGGAAACGGAGACCTTAATGTCAAGTAGGGGTTAGCCAGGCACAGGGTGTCGGTGTGGGAAAAGCATGGTTGGTGGCAGAAGATTTTCAGACAGAAGAAACAGCAGAAAAACTCCAAAGCTAAGAGATGCATGTGGCAACATTCACCCCCACCCGGCTCTCACCGGCACAGTGTACGTGCTTGCATGGACGTAAAACTAATTTTATCTGGTTGTTGATTTACAGGAAAAAAGTGGAGCACACAATCACCTTTTCTAAATTAGCCTGCACATGGGCTGATGTCCTTCTCTGGCCAACACTGCATTTCTGTTAGGGACATTAATCATAGGAGTGGATAAAGACAGCTAAAATACCTAAACACGTTCCCTTGAATAGAGGAAAAACAGAAATAATGAATAATTAACTTTTCCTCATTAACATTGTACCCATAATGTTGCATTGCTTTCCTTTTGAGGTAGATTAAACTTGATTTATACCAAGAGATTTTTAATTGCCTTCAGCTGGACTGATTAGGGATAAAGGCAGAGGGTCTGTAGTTTTTCCACTTAGAAAAACCCCAACTAAGACCCGAAAGTTCCACATGCTAAAGCAGGTAAGGGCCCCTTTCCTTGCAGAATGGGGCCCTCGGATTTCCCGGGGCCCTCGGATTTCCCTCCCACCAAAGTATGCTTAACTAGTTCCACATGCTAAAGCAGGTAAGGGCCCCTTTCCTTGCAGAATGGGGCCCTCGGATTTCCCTCCCACCAAAGTATGCTTAACTGCAGAAAGATTAAGGCCTTCAGCCATCCCCAAAAGACAAGGCAGACAGCTAAAACCTGACTGGCCTCCAGCCCCACCAGCAGACAGCTTTTGCAGGATTCGCAACTTGGCTCCTTATCCATTTGCAGAGCTGGTCTCAGGAGCTACAACAGGGGTTAAAAACATGAGCTCTGGGTTTGGCATTATTTTCATTGGCTTTAATTAAAGAAAAAAAAAATACAAGCTAGCCCCAAACTTGAGAAACTGCCATTAATAATTTCAAGATGTGGGTTCTAATTGCTCCACATTTTGGCAGTAATAGTGCCTAGGCCATGGGAGGACAGAGGAAACCTCAGAGGATATCTCCTAAGTAGCTGGAAATGCCTTTCTGGCTTCTTTTCCCTGTGCTTAAGTCTGTGATGCAGTATAACAGGATATTTGCAATCATCCAGTTACACTGCATTTAAGGGAGGAGATTCACACATTTATTTATGCAGGAATCGATTCCACAGTCATTTTAAATCCCTGTTTCGGCCTCTATACTGTGAGGAGACAGACAGTCGGTGCTGATAAACCCTGGGGAGTGAAGCTCTCGGAACCACAAACACGATGAGGGAAAAACCCAGTGCACATCTGGTCCATTTGGGGCTCGCTGATACCTCGCATTGTTCCTTTCTCTCCTATTCCCTCTCATTATTCTTCTTCCCTTCTGTTTCCTTGTTAATATCTTGTCTCTTCCCTGCCTCTTTCTCCCACTCTTACCTTGCTCTCCCTTTAACCCTTTCTCCACCCCACAGCCACTGACTTACAGTTTGCAAGGACAAGTGAAGGACATCCCGTCCCTTTTGCCACAGCTGGGGACTGCTACAGTGCCGCCAAGTGCCCACAGGTATGTCCTCAAAGCCACCCCCCTTACCAGGGATCCACCTCCCACCTCACCCCAGGGGCAACCTTGGTTGCATCTGTCCCTGGGAAGGTAATTAGAACAGTTGTTCTGGAGAGCAATTTGGCCTCAAGTATCAAGAGCCTCACAAATGCTCAGTGTCTAATCCAGTAATTCTTCCACTTCTGAGTGGTTCCTAAAGAAATGATCACAACCACATGCTTCTACATTCAGCAAAATGCATCAATTGTAATGGTAAAAACTTACAAACACATGAGCTGTCCAGGGCTGGGCTAAACAAATTATGATGGTTAAAAAAACAAATATTGTACAGTCAGTGGAGTGCTGATAAATGTTTAATGACTGACTCTCACTCTCCAAAGACAAAAAGAAGCCCCTCTTTGGAGCATTTGCAGATTTTCATGGTGTAAATATTCTCCCACAATTGACTTCAAGCTGTCAACATCATGTCACTAAATGGAGAGTTGGGAAGAAATGCACACAATTGGCTCTCAAAAGCCAGTACAGGTGGGCTCCAACACACCACTGTTGGCCATTAAAAATTCTGAATATTGCATGATACAGAAAAACACGTGTGGAATGAGGTAGAAAGAACAAGATGCAAAACAGCACATGTAGTATGATTCCATCTGTGTTCTTAAAAAAATGCATAAATAGAGAGTCTGGATGGACTTTTACAAAATGGCAGTGGGGTATATTGGTAAGTTTAATTTACTTTTATTTACTTAAACTTTCCTAGGTTTTCTAAATTTTTCAAAATCAGTATGATACATTTTTTTTAAGAAATGAATATTGGACCTGGAGATTCCCAAATCTGCAAGACTGCTATGGGTTTTCTTTGACTCCCTAATGCCTCTAGAGTAGCCTTTACAACAAATCAGCTGACATTTCTTGAGTAATGACTTTGTGCCAGGCACCATCCTTGTTACTGGAGATTCATAAACGTCCATCCCTTGAGGAATTTGTAGCCTACTGGGGAGAATGACGGGAAAACAAGTAACTATGATATAATTATATATTCTAGAAGTCCTCAAGCACCAAGCCTTGGGGCTCGGCCTATGTCATTGACTTAATGTATTACGCCTACTTCAGATTCTTTAAATTTGCAGAATTTAGACCTGAAGTGCCAATTCCTCATTTTCCACTGGATTTCTTTTCAGCAGAGCCTGTCCGTGACAATCCTTCTGCCCATTCTGCAGTTCCACACTTTCTTTCTTCTTGAGAGGTGTCTCAAGTTTTTACTTGCCTATTGAGACATGCTGTAATAATCAGCCTAGGCTCATTTTGCAAAGCAGGCATTAGTCTTTGCAAGAAGCTTCTGTACTTGGAAGGCGGGACAAACAATGAATTTGGTGATTCTGGAGAGGAGAACTTGGCTGCAGTTTTTTCTTTAGTTTGCATGAGGTCTTCACAAAGCTGTTGTTAAACTCTGCATCAGGAATTTCCCATTTTGCCTGTGAGCCTTCAAAAGTCAGGGAATTGGGACTGGGTGATGCATTCAGAATGCCGACACTGTAGCCTAGGATGGATTTACTCCCAACCACAGAGACCGTCCAAAGACAAACACATCTGAATTCTCTTTTAACAAAGTGTTTTCTCAGCCCCAAACTTTAGAAGAGCATTGCTAAACATTTTAGAGAAGTGAAGAGGAAGCTCTCAGGGGAAAAAAGAAAATAAACAAAGGAGATAATAGTAAAAAGGGCCTTTCCTCCATTACCCAGGAATTGAAAACTTTTGAAGTGTGGTTTCTTTAGAGCAGCTGATGGCTTCAAACACCCCATTGGTATTGGTCGCACTTCAAGGGCTAATAGGTTAGCCCTGTCCGGTCATTTTCAAATGTCTCGGGATTTTCTTGTTTCTATATGCACATCCTTTGGGAAACTTAAGTAAATGAGAAGTAATTTGCATTCATTTATTTTAATAATTCAGAGACAAATGAACTGATTGATTTGCTAAACTCCGACAATGAAGCATTTGCTAAATGGGAAAACTTAAAGCCCGTGAGAGGCTAATTTGTATTTTTTCCCAGCTCATTCTTCAAACCATGTTGGGTACTTTTAGAATTCAATTCCTTAGATATTTATTGATAATTGACTGTATTGATGAAAGATGTGAGTTTTCACATCAGATGTCCAGGAAAATGTTTGTAGAAAGCTGGGGTGTATAGACTGCTTTGGATTTGATGGTTTGTCCTGCACAGAAATCAAAGCAGAGGAATGCTATGTTTGAGAATCTGTTTCTTCCTCCTCATCCATTGCTATTGTTTTGGAGATTTACAAGAGTACTTCAAAAACTTTGTGGGAAAGTAGAAATAAAAGGTGATAAGAATCTTTCCATGAACTTTTTGAAGTACTCTCATATTTATTAACAGGGTGGGTTCCCTGAAAGCCCTCACCTCAAAATATAGCCAGAATGTTTTTTTTATCCTGGTCACAGTAGATGTAGTGTTATTATTGATGCTGGTATAAATAGCTAGAGTTTATTGAGCATATACTGTGCTCAGCATTTCTACCTCAGTGCAGCATTTAATTCCCACAGCATCCTATGAGAATGTCACCCTTTTAAAGACAAGGAAAGTGAGATGTAGAGAGGTTGGGAAACTTGCCCCAAACCACTGGTACTTGCTGGAGGCCAGTGTGTCTGAATCCTTATCCATGATGGTAGATGTGTCTGTCTGATTCTGTTTTCAGGCAAGATTGCTGCAGCATTTACTCTTGTCCAGAGAATGGGATCCCTCTTTGGTCTAAGCACATCTCTTGCAAACCTTTAAGGACCATCTACTGTATGCATAACTCAGTTAGTTTTCCTTTTTAAAATCAGCAACAGGAGGTAGTAGCTACAGCTCTTGTGCCCTTTAGATCTTAAAGATAAGGCCTTTAGGCCGCCGAGGGTTCGGATCCCACATACAGACCGGTTCCCGCTCACTGGCTGGGCGGGGTGCGGGTGCAACACCGAGGGTTGCGATCCCGTTGCTGGTCCTGGTCCGGTATGGGCGCGACACTGAGGGTTGCGATCCGTTGCCGGACATGAAAAAAGACAAAGAGGAAAAAAAAAAAAAAAAGATAAGGCCTTTAGGGGCAAAGATGTCCCACAACAGAGCTAGAAAGATCATTAAGTCTTTTCTCCTCTGGTTGCACTCAGCTTTTAGAGTGCTAGTAATCAGCAGGGATGTTTGCTGAAAATGCAGATCCCTGAACCAGAAAAGGCAGGAGAATGAGGAGGGTGATCTCCTGCTGCGTTCAGGTTTACCACCCCCTCAGAGACAGACCTAGTAGACGTATGCAGTGAGCATGCTCAGACGCTGGATATCCGGATGAGCTGGGGGCATTGTCAAGGTAGGAGCCAGGTCAGTAGCCCAGACCTCCTAAGAACTTTGATGCCAAAGCAGGTCAAATCCACCTCCTCCTGCAGTACAGGTGGACAGGCAGTCTGAGTGGGAAGCAGGATGGGAGAGAGTAATGGGAGGGATCCTGGGCAACAGTGTGGTCCGGGCCTTACAGATGGTGTGGATCCGCTCCTCCAGTTAGGAGTGATAGTAATGTAAGAAAGTGGCCAGGGGGATGATGCAACACACAGAATCCAGTGTCTGAAGAGGCTGGGCACAGGGGACCTGGAGCCTCAGTAAGCCACAATCACAAACACCTGGCTGTTGAAGCCACTCAGCATAAGAACCACTAATGTCTCTATAGTATTGTCATAGAAATAATTTCCAAAAATACTTTTTAAAATCACCTACTCTCTGCCAGGTATAACGAGTTAGGTGCATTATGTATTCTATCTAATCCCCTCCTATTCACTAGTTAGTTCTTACCCATTTTACAGATGGGCTCAGGAAGATTAAGCCACTTGTCCAAGTTCATACTGAAAGTAAGTGGGGGAGTTGGGATTCTAGGATAAGTGATAAATCCACCCTCTTCACCAGGCTTTCTCAGCCTCAGCACTATTGACATTTTGGGCTGGACAATTCTCTGCTATGGGGGGCTGTCTTGTGAATTGTAGGATATCCCACAGCAGCCCTGGCCTCTACCCATCAGATACTAGTAGCAGCAGCATTCCCCTGTCCTCAGCTGTGACAGCCAAAAATGTCTCCAGACCTTGTCTAATTTCCCTTGGGGGCAAAATTGTTCCCTGTGGAGAGCCACTAACTTAGACCAGACTAAATCCTCCAGTCATGTGAGTAGGACAATAGTAGACAAGAGTAGACAAATAGGTTTGTCCTCATTTTATGGATGTGGAACCTAAGGCTCCAAAAAGGTTTATAAACTCTTGCTAGCAAATATTCATGGAACTCGCATGGAGAGGAGACTTCTTATACCTCATCCTGACAGTCTTAATTGAGGAGCTACGATGTCATATTTATTGAGAATCTACCAAGTGGCTAGTCATGTGCTATATACTACAGCTGAGACAAATAAAGCAATACCAAGCCCTGGCCCTCCATCAGCTGACTGTTACATTGGAGAGAGAAACACAAAACAATTAGAAAATGCAGGACTGATACCAACATTTTTACGTATCTGCTAAATATCAGCCATATGCTACATGGCTAATTTCACGTAGCCCTCACTGCAGTACTCTGAGGGAGGTGCTTTCATTACCTTCCATTTTACAGATGAACAAACTGAGGTTCTGAGAGGCTTAAAAAAAAAAAATCTGTCCAGGATCTAATCACAGGTGACAGTTTTATTCACACTCAGGTCTGACTGGTGGTGAGCTGCACTTCACCATTCTCCCTCTCCTCGCTTAAAAAGGAGAGTATTGAAAAGTACTGTATCGTCAGGTTTAGAGAGAAAGCAACCAGGAGAGCGTGTAGAACTTTTAGCTCTGAAACTGCTCATTGTGGAGAAGGAAGCCTCAAGAAGAAACTATTCCAGAAGCCTTTGCAGAATCATTTTTGAAAGAGTAAGAGACAGGTGGAGAAAGCAATGAGAGTCTCTCTGCTGCACCAGTCTCCTTGGAAATAAATACCGAAGCACCCGAGGCCAACGTTCTGAAAGGCTCTCTTGGAGCCACTTGGGAGATTTTTCCCTGGTCCTGGAATGCGCTGCCCTGGGTCGCAGGCAGTCTTGAGCAGGCCGAGCGTGCCCTCTGCTGGCCGTCCTGGAGAAAGCACCTCTTCTTTGAAGTCCCGCCCTGCTGTGCTTAGAACGCGCTGTGCTGAGCGCCCCAGGGAGCTGGAAGCCCAGGAAGCTTTGGCAGCGAGATCTTGTTAGAAAAATTACACTGTGGCATTTTGTTCCTGAAGGAATCTGATAATTGTGAGCAACATCAGGATTGCTGTGTTAGGGAAGCCGAATGGAGGTGGTTGAGAGGGAGGACTTTGAAGTCAAGAAGATGTGATTGGACTCTTACTGCGTCCTGGAGCAGTTAATCACCTCTGCTGGGCCTCAGTTTCCCCATCTGTAAGGATAGCTCCCTTGTTAGAGCTATTGCAAAGATGATTAACATAATGCAGGGAAAATGCCTAGTCCTGACAAAACAAAATACACTTAATAATTAGTAGCTATCATAATTAATTAATATCCTTCTCCTTCCTGAAGTGCTTTTTATTTTGTTGCCTCTGCCTTTGTTTGGGACGTCACGTGAACTAAAATTTTTTTGTTGGCCATTTATTCCAGGGTCGTTTTAGCATCAACCTTTATGGAACGGGCCTGTCTGTAACTGAATCTGCCAGATGGATATCACAAGGGAATTACGCTGTCTCTGACATTAAGAAGTCACCAGTAAGTTACAGATTGGTTGGGGGATGAGTTTTTTTTTTTTTTTAATAGGACCCAACACTTATTTATTTATCAATGTTACAATAAAATACTTTTCAATGTATATACAAAATTGCAAAAGTTTGTTTTTCTCTATAAAGATACCCCGTATAATATTTAATTACAGAATAAGACAAAGATACGTTTAATGACTTTTGTTTCATTTCAAAGTCACCTTATTGAACTATACAGCATGAACTCAATAGTTGAACATCTAGGAAACTTACCAATGGAGCTCTCTTCCACTGGTGTGTGTATTTTAATTTGTCTCATGTGGGTATCTCTTCCATTTTGGTGATTGGCTAGACAGCAAGCTATATCATCACCATGCAAGTTGGCTTCTTACGATTATCAGTTAAGGGAACGTGAATCCATCCACTTGGTTCCACCAATTCAAGTTGTCAAATTTCTTGAAGGTTGCGGAAACTATTTCCTGCTGTGACTGAGATCTTGCTTGGAGTATAGCTTCCATCAGATTTGTAGTCGGCATAAATACATAATGTCTTCACTGTCGTTTTTCTTCTGAATTGGATGTTCACTAAATGAGGCTGGGAGCCATCTGATTGCCAATAAGTTTCTAGGTTGTCATCTCGTAATTGTTCCATGCCAAATCCTGGTTTGCAAGATGAGAATAACCAAACAGCTTGTGAACCAATTCCCATACTTTTCCGGTGCTTTCCAACTGTTTAGGGTCAGCACCAGAAGGTGTCTTGTTTGGTGTGGTCATTTTTAAAATATTAGCTTCCAAGCCGGGCTTACCACAACTCAGGTTCCCTTCCTTCCTTCCTCCCTCTCTCCCTTCCTTCCTTCCTTCCTTTCTTTCCCTTCTTTCCCTTCTTTCCTTTCTATGGTGATGGTGCTAAAGGAAGGAACATGCTTTCTCACTTCCTCAAACCATTTTGCAAAGTGTGAGGAAGAACATTTAGGAAATAAACTGAAGGTGAAGGTTTATATGTGAATGAAGGGAAAGAGCCTTGCTTCGCTCCTTGTGAATTCCTCCTCGAGATGAGGACCTGTGACCCCTCTGAGCAATTAGGACAGCCTCGCCAGGAAAGCGAAAGCAGGAAGAAGCCTCTAGCCAGTGTGTGCTCAGACATTTGCAATAAGCCAACAAGCAATTCACTTTCGTGAACCTAGGAGAAATGATTTTCTTTTCTTTAGAAAAATTGAAATACAAATGGGGCTGAAAGGGATAACTTATCAGGCGATGTTTCTGGAGAATTAGAGTTACACGCACAGGTTCTACAATAATCAGTTTTCCATGCTCTAAAATCCTGCTGCTCAAGTGTGGCCCACGCAGCACATCAGCATCACCTGGGGGCTTGTTGGAATTGCAGGTTCTGGGGCCCCAGACCCACGGAGCCAGGACCTGCAGCTGAACGAGGACCCCAATTGATTCATAAGCAGCGTACAGCTTGAGTAGCATTGGTCTGTGCAGATGATCCCTGAATTACTATGGTTATGACTTACAACGTTTCCACCTCATGATGGTGCAGAAGCAATAGCATTCAATAGAAACCTCAGTAGAAACCGTACCATGAACCATGTGTACCCACAGAGTAACACTGTTTTTCATTTTCGGTACACTATTCAATAATTACATGAGATATTCAGCACTTTATTATAAAATAGGCTTTGTGTTAGGTGGCTTTGCCCAACTGTAGCTAATGTTAAGTGTTCTGAACACGTTTAGGGTAGGCTAGACTAAGCTATGATCAGTAGGTTAGTTGTATTAAGTGCGTTTTTGACAACAATATTTTCAATTTAAGATAGTTTATCAGGACATTTATCAACTTAAGACAGTTTATCAGGATGTATTACAATTACCTGGATGTAATTGTAAGCCCAGGAGCATCTGAATACTGTTTCTCACCCTGGCTGTACATTAGAATCACCTGGGAAGTTTAAAATGCCTGTGCCCCTGTTAATCTCTCACCCAGATTACCTGACTTATAATCTCTGAGGGTGGGGCCCCTGGCAGGGGCAGAATTTAAAATTCCCCAGATGATTCTAATGGGCAGCCAGAGCAGAAACACCTGCCCTTTAGCCTTCCCTCAAATTCTGAGAATGTGGCGCAGAAACCTGACTCATGGACAAACACAAGTTTACCCAGCATGGCCTATTTCCCCAGTCCTGTCAGTCATGAATTCCCCAGATGATTCTAATGGGCAGCCAGAGCAGAAACACCTGCCCTTTAGCCTTCCCTCTCAAATTCTGAGAATGTGGCGCAGAAACCTGACTCATGGACAAACACAAGTTTACCCAGCATGGCCTATTTCCCCAGTCCTGTCAGTCATAAGTCCTGCCTTGGGGGAGGGGAGGAAAACTAAGAAGAGAGGTGAGAAAGTGGGACATTATTTCAGAATAGAGTTGCTAGGTAAAATAAAGGCTGTTCGGTTAAATGTGAATCTCAAACAATGAACATTTTTTAGTGTAAGTATGCCTTCAACATTGCGTGGGACATACTTACACTAAAAAAAGTATATGTTGTTTATCTGAAATTCACATTTAACTGAGCATCTTGTATTTTTACTTGCTAAATCTGGCAACCCTATCAAAAATACTTCCACCGGATCAAAATTAGAATATGAAGAAGTGGCTCAACCTGCTTGCCTGCCCCCGAAAGGAGGAAGTATTCAATTGTGACTTTCCAGGAAAATCTGTTTCTTGATCTCTTTTTCTAGCTGCCAACGTTAAATTTGTTTTTGTGAAAAAAAAACCCACTCTTTTTTTTTTTCCATCCAAGCCAATCAACCACCTCAAATCTGATTAGCTAAATGGCCGTATTGATCGGCCATAAATTAATCACTAAATATTTTTCTGTGTGCTAAAAAGAATAAAAATACCTGAGAGAACATATTTTTTAGAATGTGCCCCAAAATTATAATGTTCTTCCCCAACCCCTTCCTTCCAAGATCTGTACATAGTTTCTTTTTTTTTCATGAGAAATAAAAATTGTATATTTTTATCATGGACAACGTGTTTTGAATTGTTTCAGTAACCCAGAAGAACAACAACAAAAAACTAACTGTCCAAAACATGGCTGTAGGAAACCATCTATGGTGGAATGTATAACGTTTAAGCTGCAATTCTATTTAGGAGCCAGTGTCAATACTCCAGTTTCAGCCAGAAACTAAAAATAATGAAAGCTGGGAGCGCCACCTTGTGGTAAAAATGATCACTCGGCTGTTTCCCAAGCTTATTGGGACTGTTCTGCCTGAGCTAGAGGGAGCTGGTATGACAATTGCCTGTTAGCATTTTTTTTTTTTTCCATCTGGATGTTCTATGACAGCTCAAAGAGCCTGAGCTCAAAATTAATCTCAGGGGCCTGTCGAGCACTCTTTATGAATCCCCGGGAGCTGCAACTGAGCACTGCCTAGCTCTTGGCTGTCTGGAGAAAAGCTCTGTGCCTGACCTAGTGTGGTCCATAGAGCAGCATCCCTAGGGATGCTCCAAGAAAATAGGTCTCCATGGCCCAATATGGTTGGAAGAAATTGTATATTACATTTCTTTCCTGAAGAGTCACAGTAGGCATTCATGTATTAAAGGTTGGAATAAAAATATACAGGAAAGAAGCCTTTGTGACTTTATTCAAAGCAGCATTCCCGTAAAACAGTGGCTCTTAAACTCAAGTGTACATCAGCATCACCTGCAGGGCTTGTTTAAAGCCAGTCTGGGGAGAGGCCAGAAATTTACATTTCTAACAATTTCCCAGGTGATGCTGATGTGCCTAGTCTGGGACCACATTTTGAGAACCACTGACCTAAATTAAACCAACCGCAAAACCTTCTTTTCAGAATTATACCTTTTCATTTCCCCCAAATAATCGTTGTTCCATGGAACACACTTTGGCAATTGTGCAGTATGCTGCTCCCGCTCAATACCTACCACCATCTCACCCTGAGGGACTGAGGCTGTCTCCTCTGTGGTGCTCAGACCCTGGCCAGTGATGATATTCTCCTTTATAAACAGCCCTGCTTTGATTCAGCCCTCAAATAATCATCCCTCACTTTCTTTTGTTTTTCTGCTGGAAGCTGCAGAGGGAAAAAAAACAAGCAAACAATAAAAACCTCAATTTTCCAAACCTGCTTGGCAATAAAATATTTTCCCCAAGCAAAACTAAAGGAAATCTCTAGTCATTCAAGGCAGCAGGGTCTCCAGTACCACTTGGAGGACAGGGATGCTGTCCCACGACCAAGAGCAAAACTGGTCAAAATAAGTCTCAATATCAAGTTCACTGTTGACTTCTTTGTGTACAGTGGAAAGGAGTCTTTCTCCTATGGTTACCTAATAAAAATAGTCACGGTTATAAAATAGCTACTATTTATTGGGCAATTGACATGCATTAAATCTGTATATTTCTCCCAGCTGTGCATCACCAGGGCATTGGGACACAAGCTGGGAATGAGGTTCAGTTCTTGGGAGGGTAAGTTGAGAAGGTGGGCAGGGGGTAAGTGCCGATGCTACTTTGGTGGTGGGATCAGTCTTGCAGGCCAGCCCTTGCTGCCACAGTGAAAGCCCTCAGTGGCTGCACAGCATGGAGACGGGGCATGCAGACTCTGAAGTCGGACCAGACCATCTGCGTCTGCACTTCCTAGTCCTGCCACTGGGGCATGTTTTTAACTTCTGGGGAAGGTGGGGTTGGGGTGGCTCAGTTTCTCCAGTCCATAAGATGGGGTTTGTAGTGGCTGGCTCTTATCTCATTAAGTTCTTGTGAAGCACAAATGAAATAGGGATGTAAAGCTCTTTCCATGTCATCGGGCAAATAGCAGGAGCATGAGTATTAGCTATTAATGTTATAACATCTTCATAGCCCTGAGGCTTACTATAAGGTTTCAAAAGTTGGCCGAGGTCACTAAGGCAGCGAGCCTGCTTAGGTAGCTAGTGGAAGGACGTGGCCCTGCAGTATGAGTCAAGGCTGAGCCTGTCCACATGGGCCCTCACCCCACTATGGGAGAAACCTCCTCAGTTCAGGGGTGGACTTCTAGGCAAATGCTTTAGCTCCCCCAGCTCAGCTCAGGATCTACTGGGTTTGTATTCACTGTGCTTAGATCTCTGCATGAGGGGTGAGCAGACAAGAAGGGGCCCATGGCCCAGAGGAGAGGGATAAGGGGAAATGTCAAAATTCTGAGCTCCTCTGCCACTGACATTCTGTGTACAGCTCTGAGGGGCATTCACAGGGCTTTTTGCCTTCCTTGTGTGCCTGGGGGCTTTGCAGGGTCAGGGAACTTGGGGCCCATTTTCTAAGGCCTATGGTATAATGGAAATTCCTTGTGCTAGGGAAAGGGCTGTAAATCAAAGAGTTGCTTTGAAATTAAAAGTTAATGAAAGTCATATGACCATATAGGAGAGGGGCTCAGTCCCCATCCTTCAGTTCATTTGTAGTCAGTGGAGTTAAGGAAACCCAAGATGAATCCATACGTGTGCGCGCATGCATGGTACAGTCAATACTCATTTACTGATTCTCAGCCCACCATTAACTTGTGAAAATCTGACTCTGCAAGTATAAAAATCATTCTGCAGACCAGTAGAGTACTGTAAATTTGCATTTTATATATGTGTAGTTTTTATTCTGTACATTTCTATAGAAATTAAACAATGTTTATACATACAAGGGTACTTCAAAAAGTTCATGGAGAAATAGAATTAACCAATAATCAATAATATGAATCCTTCCATAAACTTTTTGAAGTACCCTCGTATGTTCATATATACGTAACTATCTAGGGTTGTATTTGGGGATAAAACATATACTGTATACTGTGTTTTATGGGCAATTTCAGGGACATTCAAGGATAAATTTCATTGCACGTGCTCTTGACCTTAACATGTGATTTTAGGCCCTAACATCATGTCTTCATCTATTACCGTCTGCACGGATTTTCTTAGCAAAACCCGCACCCACAGCCCAGCTCACTTCCACCAGCAGCACTCTCCACAGACGTGTAAATAAGCACCCTCAGTCACCAGTGTGCTAGTGTTCCCAAGTCACAGGCACCAGCCTCCCCTAGCCATACTGAGAAAAACAGAATTAGTGAAAAGTGTGAAATACAAACTATTCTTAATGGAACAGAGATTCATTCATTTTAATTATATGTAATAGCTCAAACTAAGCTAACAAAATATTCCTTGAAAGGAGATTTTTAGAGGGCCCGCTTTAATGGAGAAATAAAATTAGTGTTTCATTGTATGTGTGTGGATAATTCTAATATACCGTTTTTTCCCACTGAAATACACTGTCTCCATGACAATCGCATTTTTATTTGCTTGCTCAGTGTGGCTTTTTTTATTCTGTAGTAAAAATGATAAATTTTAGCTCAGCCTTTATCTAAATCAAGAGTCGCAGTTAAAGAGATAGCATGAATGTCATAAAGCCAGTATCATCTTTATTGTTTTAAATTCATAATTACACAGACTTTTCCTCATCTCCATGAACATAGGCTATGATGGAGATTCATGCATAAACAAATAGCTTTCTGATAGTCATAGCTAACATTTATTGAGCTCGTATATTAGGCCAAGTACTATGCTAAGCACTTTACATGTATTTTCTCATTTACAGCAAACCTATGAGGGGAGACTATTATCATCCCCATTGTACAGATGGATGCTCCAGGAAACTAGGGCTTAAAGAGGTTGTATAAAATTGCAATACAATCCCCAGGCATTCTGATTCAGGTTATCTCCTCTGCAAAGTCAGGAGAGTTTGGGTAAAGCATAAACTTCAATGATACAGAGGACACTCCTAGCATGTTGGCATCCTGAAGGCCACCAGCCCTATACTTAAGCCTAGTGAGAAAGTTCCTGTCTAGAAGACTAGTTGGTCTGGCATCAAATCCAGTGGGTGGTGACATGGACTAGCTCCAGAACTAACACAGACCCCTAAAACCAGGACCAAGTAGGGTGACTAACTCTCCCAACTCAATCTCACTCATCATCAAAGGCATGCAAGTTTTTAAAAATAAAGAGAAATTATTTTTTTCTTTTTTTGTTGTTAAATTGGCATTGTTTTTCTTTTTTCTCTTAAAAAATGTGATTATTCATTGTTTGCAAGAGGCTTTCATAGTTTGGCTATATGAACCAAACCCTCATGCCCTTTGACCTAGTTCTGGGAATGTAGCCAAAGATATCCTAAAACAAGTGTGTTCATTATAGTGTTATTCCCCACAGTGGAAAATGTGAAACGCTGTGCAGGGGTGGGAGGTGGAGGGGTGTAATTATGTGACATAAATACACACAGTGGAATATGATGCCAGAATTAAACAGGGAATTTTTCATAGCCCGGTAAAACATTTGGGAAACTAATTAGCAGGGAAATCTTAATGGCAGTTCAAAAAGAAGAGTTCAGCTTCAGCCTTATTCATTTATTCATTTAACAAATGTGTATTTAGTATCACCATAAGCCATACGCTGTGCTAGGTTCTGGATACTCCTGGATTTTAATAAGATATTGGCCTTGGTTTCGTGGAGCTTACATTTTAGGAGGAAGACAGATGTAAAAGAAAGAATTACCCAGTTACAGGGTACTATGCAGCAGGTGACTTCAGGAAGTTTTCTCAGAGGAAGTCACGTTTGAGGTGGGTTCTGAAGAACTTACCAGGCAAGAGTCGGGGTGGTATGGTGCA
>NW_007727641.1:0-869 GCF_000696425.1 Galeopterus variegatus
TCAGTATTCACTAGCAAGTCGACCATGGGGCCATCATCAGTGGAGGATTATTTAATGATCAAACTGTTTGCTCTGGCAGCCTCCAACCATAGAAAAAATTGTCAATAGTTAGTTCAGCCATGCATAGTTTTGGTAAAGATGATCTTGGTTCAGTGGCCACTTTTACAGGTGTTCTTGCATAAAAATAACATAGTTCTCTAGAGGCACTCTCAATCCTTGACAGATATTTACAAAATCATAGAACCATAGAAGGCCAGGGCAGGAGAAAAAAAAATATTAGACCAGCACAAATATTTCACATATGGGTGAGTTGCCCAAAGACTCAAACTGATAATTGTCAATGATGTGATCATGCATTAAAATGCCTTCCTTCTTATGCTACCAGTTTATGGATTCTTTCCTTAGCTAATATTTGTGTGACAGATCACTGTCTTCTCTATTCAAAAACTATACACAGAAATTAATTTACCTTCATAAGCAAGTAGAATTTGAAATTTAAAACACAATATAATTTACATCATCCCCCAAAATGAAATACTTAGGTATAAATATAACAACATATGCACAAGACCTGTATGAGGAAAACTTCAAACTCTGATGAAAAAAGTCAGAAGAGAACTAAAATGGAGAAAGATTCCATGTTCATGGATAGAAAGGCTCAATATTCTTGAGATGTCAGTTCTTCCCAACTTGATCTATATATTTAATGCAATTCCAATAAAAATCCCAGAAAGTTATTTTGTGGATGTTGACAAAATGATCCTAAAGTTTATATGGAGAGGCAAAAGACCCTGAATAGCCAACAGAGTATTGAAGTAGAAAAACAAAGTTGGAGAACTGACATTATCTGACTTCAGGACTTACTGTAA
>NW_007727641.1:2205-19745 GCF_000696425.1 Galeopterus variegatus
GCATATCATTACACATTTGTTCAAATCCATAGAATATACAACTCCAAGAGTAAATCCTCATGAAGACTACGGACTGTGGGTGATAATGATGTCAACATAGGTTCATCAGTTGTAACAATGTACCACTCTGGTGGGGGATATTGACATGTTCTCATTCATAACTGGGAGCTGAATCCATAAATAAACAAATGAACAATGAAAAGAGACAGAGAGAAAGAAAGAAAGAAACAACAATCACAGTAATATGTTGAACATTTAGAAAACTAGAGATGGGAAAGGGGTGGGGAGGGAAGAAGGGGGGTCAATGAGGAACTGGGCAATGGACACAAAGAATGATTGTGTATTGTAATGATGAATAAGCTAACTACACTGATCTAACCACCACACATTATACACAATTACTGAAAATCAACATTGTACCCCACATGTACATATAATAAAAAATAAAATAAAATAAAAATGAAGCTGGGATTGTGGCAAATAAAGAAGGAAAAAAAAAAAGAAAAGAATTGCCAAGATAATTTTGGAAGGGAAGAATGGGAGGACAGTTGTATTGAACAAGATATTAAGACTTCTTTTGGAGCCATATTATTGAGGTAGTATTCCCACTTCAACAAGGGCTGGGGGCAAGTTATAATATAGGATTAAAATAGAGAACTTAGAACCAGACTCACCAACATGTGAGAATTTGATATACTACTGAGATGGCACTGTAGATCAGGTAATTGTTGAGAGTAATTAGTATTCAATAAATGATTTGGGAAAGTTGGTTGTAAATATATAAAGCATAAAGTATGACCTCTACCTCATGCTAAAATGAGTAATCAATTTCAGTTAGATTAAATATCTACATAAGAAATAATGTTAAAACTTTAAAATACATCAGGAATTAAATATTTATATTGCGCACGTTTTACAGTATTACTTAAGCAAAAGATGCAAAACACATACGTCTAAAAGGAAAAGATTCGAGACTTGAGTACATTAAGTTTAAAACCTTATTAGACACAAGCAACTCATAAAACATCTAAAGACACCACAGAATGAGAAAAAATACATGTTTGCAATGTATATAAAAATAAATTAGTATAAACAATTTTTTTAAAATCTTATAAATCAATAGGAAAAATACATAGAGACAAAAGATTGTAAATAACTTATTCACAAAGTAAAACTCTAAATGACCATAGCCAATAAAATATGATCTACATCAGCAGTAATCAGGGAAATGTAAATCAAGCCCACAATGAGATACTATTTGACACTTTTCATACTGGCAAAATTAGCAGTCTGAATTACTGTGTGTTGGTAAAGTTCAGAACAATGAAAACTCAACATAACTCACTGTTGGGATTTTAAACGTGTTTCTGACATTTTGGGCAATCATTTTCACAATATCTGACATAGTTTAAGATAGATAAATCCTTAGACCTATCAATTCTACCCCTTGAGAAATTCCGGCACGTGTACAAAGGAGATCTGTACAAAGAATGCTTATTCTATCATTATTTTTAAGAGCAGCAAATGTCCCGCTGGAATGTTATTTGGCTCCTATATACGTTTCTTGAAGAACAAACACGTCAGTTTGTGAGAAAAGTTTTAAAAATCCCTTCGTAAATGTTTTATAATCCTCTTGCCTCACTTCCTATGGCATAATATCTTGCTTCTGTCATCTAGCCTTTAAAATGGAAACCAGAAATCACACATGATTCTCTCTGAAAGAACTGCTCTCTGTCACAGCGGTACCTTTGTGTGTCCAGATTTAGAATCACCTGCAGCCTTTAATAAAAAGTCAAATTATTAATTTGACTCCATTATTAATAAAGTCATTGATTCTTGGTTGGGATTCAAACAAGCAGCTCAAGTAACTTGTTTGACTGATTCCTTTAATTGCTTCGCACCATGCCTTCCATCCTAGGTGATGGACATTCTATGAAGAAGTCAAGTAATCTTTTTTTTTTTTGGATCATCAGACACACTCTCCCCCAATCTCAGGCCTGCCCAGAGAGTGTGGTGATGATTACAGAGTCAAAGGCATCACACCAGGCAAGTGACAGCAAAATGTTAACACTTCATTTTTTGCTCTTGACTGAGGAAGAAAAAAAGGAAATCAATTAATGAAGGCAGGGACAATGATGCTGGGAAAACATGTAATGCTGAAAGAAAAGTTGAGAACACTACCTCCTTTATGATTTTGTAAAGGGCTAGTCTATTTTTTTACTTAAAAGGCAATTCAATTGCTTATTATTATTATTTTTTTTTTTTTGCATGGATGTCACATCCCAGTACCTAGCCATCTCCACTCCCTCCTTAATACTGTTAATCTTAAAGATAGGATTGTTCATTATCCTTGTAAATTGTGGTGATTAGTCCTATTTATTAAAATACTTTAATTGTGCCTGAAGTCCAGGGCCTTCAAGCATAGTTTACTGGACAGGCTGGTGGTGAAAGAATTATAAGGACATGATCTCCTTAATTCGGTGGTGAATTATCCACAAAAATCATGCATCCCAGAACTGAGCAAAATCTGAGGGATCATGGCAGCAATGGCCAAAATATAAAAAGAAAGTGCTCTTTAATATCAGCTAATTAATTAAGTATCATATGGGACCCAGAGAATGTTACCTTGTTACTCTCTGCAGGAAAGTTTTCTTAACATTACTAGCGTAGAAATAGACTTTGCAGCCCTAATGAAATATGTGGAAATCTAGTTCCTCCACTTCCTGACTCTTTAGTCGTGAATAAGCCAGGTGAATTCCTCTTCCACATTTTTGCATGTGATAATAGTGTGTTCATCAAAGACTGGTTATCCAAATCGAAGATAATGCATGCAAAGTACTTAGCACAATGGTAACAAGGTGTTTAGGGAACAGAAACTAGTGTTTTCATAGCATGAAAGCCATGCCAGTCCAGAAGTCAAAAGAACGGAGTATTTGATCTAATGTTTTTGCACACCTTAGGAATATGTCTGGTCCCTGGATATATACCTTCTTTCATGGAAAGCAGAAGGATAAATTAGGTCTGTGCTTGAAAAAAACAATGTGCCAAACAGAAGGGAAATTCTGGCAACAAGATAATTACCTTGGGATTTGAGAAACTATACCATGGTGGCCATTGCATGATTATTTGCCTATTCATACTGTGGGTGTCATTCCTATATTCAAGTAATCCCTGACCCTGGCAGATGCCGTTCATTTCCTGTCAACCGGCCATCCTCCCCCCACTCCCCCTGCCTTTGTCTCGACTAACACAGACTGGATACTCCTCGGACAGTGGAATCCTCTGTGTCTGGGAAGGCAGACAGAACATTACAGATCTATTGCCACCATGGTATTTCATTGCCTTCAGCCAGTAACTGACTTAGGAATCAGCATATAAATCAGCTCTGGACAATGAGATGTGAGGTGAAGTCTTTGGATACTGGAAAATATTTTTATCTCAGAAGCAAATGGAGCCTTGTGAGGAAAAAAACCTACTTTCATCTTTTCTTCTCACTTTGAAATTGGTATTGGTGCAGGAGGATGTTGCCTGAAGTATAAAAGCCACATTGTGACCATGAGGTAATAAGCTACAAGGATGAGAGTGGCAGAATGACAAAATAGAGGCCATTGCTGCATCAAATCTGGATCCTCCATTCAGACTTATTATTTGACATAGCTAACTGTCTGTATTTCTTAACCTAAATCCACCACATAATTCTGTTGCAGGAGGTGATCTCTCTCTCTACAGACTTAGAGGAGGACAGATAATCACTTTTACAAGCTTCCATAGATGTGAGGGCATGGGCGAATGACCTAGTCTCAGCCAGATGCATTCACCTGATTCTTGAATCTGGAATTAATGACACAAAGAAGCAGGGAGGGGAGAATTCACAAACTGTCCAGTGCCTCTAGCAGCTGTGTCTACTGTCTGTAGGCAGCAGTAGCTGTGGCACTGTTGGAGGTTCAGAAGTGATGTCCTACCACAATGGCTGGGAGGTGGCTTCACTGTAGTCCTGGTTACCTTTCTGCTGTGTCACTGCATGCTTCTGAAGCTTGTTTATCAGCATTTGTCAGAATCTAAGAACTTCCCATTATCCTTTCAATACATTCCTTATTGCTAAAGTTGGCCTGAGTTGATTTTCATTGCTAGGAACTCAGAATATTAATTGCTATATTAATATTTGTGAGCAGACATCCAGAAGGTTTAGGGTAGAACTCAAGAACATGCATTCTTATAAGACTCCCCAGGTGGTTCAGACTATCTGCTAAATTTGGAGCTCACTGGACAGAGTGACCTCTCAGGGACTTTTCAGTATCAGATTATTTCCATTTTCTTTCCATGCTTCTTAGATACTGAGAAGATTCCCATTTTTAAACTCCTGATGCGCAGAACTAGCCTTCAATGAAGCTCTCAAGCTAGCGAAGTTTCATTCAAGAGGAAAGTTAGTTCCACCTGTCTCCCATCCTATCCCCAGCCTCTTGCACTCAGAGGCTCATCTGCATCCCTTCCTTTCAGTGCACAGAGCCTTCCTTTCTCTCACCTTGACCAAAGCCTTCCTTTGAACAGAGAATCTCATAGAAATCAGTGACTCTTTAGAGTGAATGCAAGCCATTTTTGTTCTCTCTTAAATATATTTACATATTGTTTTATATCTCAATGTGGGAAAATATTTATCTCTAGGAAAATGAGAACACCACATATATAAATTGAATGACTTTTATTTATATAAAGTTTAATTCCAGACTCCGGAAAGTTTGGCAGAAGTTTACTTACCTTACATACGAATAAAATAAGATTCTCTAAGATACAGCATATACATGACTCAATTTGAAACTGTTTTTAGATATTTGAATGGCTGCCTGATGAAATAAAGAATTGGATGTTTATATTTTGAACCAAGATCAGTGGGTTAATAAGACAAGAGCATTTATGTTAGCTCAAGCAAAAACAAGAGAAAATTCTTTTTTTTACTGAATATATATGGATTTAATGCCAGCAAATATATAGCTCCAGAAAAGCTTATGTTTTCCTAACTATAGGATCTCAGGTTTAGAAATGAGATAAATGTTCTCCATGTTACCCTCTCACTCATTGTTAAGTCTTTTTTTTTAGAAAGAAGCTTTTAACTAGTGCATCTGACCTCTACATAAGTATTAGTATATATTTCATTTCTTTATACTAACAACAATTTTATAAGTTAAGGGGTAGCTATATGATAATCAAATGAGAACCCTAAGGTTCAAAGAGTTTAGTTAGTTTATACAACATATAACTATCAGGGATGTATTCAGTCTCATGCTCTGAAACCTAGTGTCTTCTAGTATCGCTTGCAGTCACACTTTAAGAGAAGAAATGTCTGGGAGGCACACCCAGGAGCAATGAGTTCCTTTTATACAACATATAAGTATCAGGGATGTATTCAGTCTCATGCTCTGAAACCTAGTGTCTTCTAGTATTGCTTGCAGTCACACTTTAAGAGAAGAAATGTCTGGGAGGCACACCCAGGAGCAATGAGTTCCACAAAATAAGAGTTTTATATAAATGGAGGCCCCTGTGGATTCGTAAATTTAATGGCCCAATTCTCTCCTGAAAAATAAAACCTGTTCTTTGAGGACCAGGGCTGTGTCTGAACTTTGTAAAGATACCCTGGTCCTCTAGGCAGAGCCTAATAAGTCCTTGTGCCTCTCTCTCTACATGCCAATGCAGTAGTCCTGGCCTAGGAAGTAAAACCTGTTCTTTGAGGACCAGGGCTGTGTCTGAACTTTGTAAAGATACCCTGGTCCTCTAGGCAGGGCCTAATAAGTCCTTGTGCCTCTCTCTCTACATGCCAATGCAGTAGTCCTGGCCTAGGAAGTGTGAAAGGGCTGATATTCTACTAGATATAAATGCCTTTAGGACAGGACTACATCCTACTAATTTGTTTCTCAACATATATCAGTGTCTGGCACAGAGATGCTGCTCAGTAAGTATTTGTGGAGTCCCTCACAGCTAAAGGCAGAGTGCCAAAGAAGGAAAATAAAACTGCAAAAATGGTGAGGTGATATCTTCTTGGCCTCTACACAGAGATGCTGCTCAGTAAGTATTTGTGGAGTCCCTCACAGCTAAAGTCAGAGTGCCAAAGAAGGAAAATAAAACTGCAAAAATGGTGAGGTGATATCTTCTTGGCCTCTGCTTTTCCAGATCCGAAAGGACTGATGTTAGCACACATCATTCATTTGCAGAATTCCAACTTTGCAGCTCTTTCTGGTGCAGCATTAGGAGATATGTAGAGTTTTGTGGAATGAACACTATTTAAATAAAGTCGGAAAATTAGGAGAAAAATCATCTCATTCCCTTGACCCAGAACAGTAGTTGACAATTCTGAAAGACTTAAGGGATTCTTGAAACTCAACATATTGAAATGAGACATTAGGAAATTATCCTACCAGGAATCCTTCTTGACTTTATGAACAATTAAACTTTATTTTTACTTTGAAATTGCAGAAGTGAGCTTACCCAATTGCTTTGAACTTCCTTCTTTTGAGTATATTCTAAGGTAACAATTTAGTAAGAAAGTAATTGCATTTTAATTCTTGGGGAAATTCTGCCAATGTGAATTATCAACATGTTCAGTGGAACATTATTTTCAAGTCAATAAAGGGCATTTCATAAAGACAACAAAAGACCATTTATAAAGTGACTTCCCTTGGGAAGTTAGTAGAATAAGCGCAGGTTTTGCAGATGGGCAAATCTTGGTTCAAATATTCTGCTGACATTTACAAGGTAGGTGGTTTCTTCAGGCAGTTTAATCTTTCTGCATCTTATTTTCTGCATCCATAAAGTTATGATAATGACATTTATCTCACCAATATGCTACAGAGTTTAAATGAGGTTATATACATGTGTAATTACTAGTACAATTTTAATATGTATGTAATGCTTGACCGACAATTCTTCCTTACATTGTTAAGAAAAATAACATAAAATCTTGGGACATTTTTAATGATCAATTTCTTTCAGAATATCAACACCCACGTTGAATCCCCAAGACTCAAACTGGAAAGAACTACTTGGAAAGAGTCATTAAAACCCAGTTGGATGGGGGTCCAAAGCAAAGCTGGCATGTGGTTGAAATGTTTCAAGGACAAGATGCTATGTTCTCAGGGACCATGGCATTTGCAGAAAAATAAGAAATCCAATCTCTGAGATGAGGCACCTTCTGGAAAGTCTTATTCTCAAGTGTCCAGAGAAGGTTATTGGCAATTTTCATTATTACAAATTACTTTAGGCAAGATGTTGTGTCATGTTCCCTTTGCACTTCCCCTGGGGTAGGCTGGGTAAGGGAGGGTATTGAAGTAGAGCCAGTTTGTCAGCCTCTGTTGGGCATTAGAGCAGATCCAGAGTGACCTCCCTTCTGCACCCTGTCACCTTGTCATGGAGGTCATAATGGTGAGACTTCAAAAGACCACTTTGAGTAAAAATAAAAGGGTGTTTATTATGACCATCTCAAAAGAGTTCCACAGTACAAAATCAAAGTTCCATAGGGACATCAGAGTCAGAAATGAAACTTATAATTAATTAGGGAGGGGATTAGTAAATACATTTCAGCTGGTAAATTGTATTTGGGGAGGATTATACTTGGCAAGTCATGACACTATAATCTGTGCAAGGCAATGAGCTGCTGCTGTATGATTTCAGTTGACCTTATGTGTAAGTGAAGAAGGAAAGAAATGAGCCTCACCACCTGCCATGCCCCCTCCCCAAAATGGGGGGAAATATTGTTTGGATTAATCATATGTTTCACTGCAAGTGGGTGACTCATAATATTTTACACAAATCTTTTTATGAAAGAGATGTGGTAGCCAGAGCAAGGGCAGGATCCCAGAGGACTGGATATTCACAAAGGAGCCTCCACTAAGACAGGGAAGACACAAAGTTCAGGGAAGTGCACTGCAGAAATCTCCAGGGAGGGTCAGCAAGTCCAGAGAGGGCAAAGCAGAGATCACTTCCCAGGATGCAGAGCTAAGAATCTGCACTCTGGAAGATGCAACAGTGGACAAGTTGGGATCAAGTGGAATGACACAGTCTGGTCTTATCTAATGATATTAAATCTCAGATTTCATTTTAAATATGATTATTCATGATAAGGGCTTGACAGACCCTATGGCCTCAATACATTGTGGTTTGCTCTGTATTCTATTACAGTTGCATACTTAAAACAATAATAATGAAGTGTTTATCATATACCAAGATGATAATGAGACAGGTTCATGGAATGCTGCTCAATTATATGGATTTACAAGAGAGAGAAAATTCCCAGGCCACCACTTTCCCTCTCATAAGCACAGAACGTTCAGCCTAGCTCTTACAAAGTATTCTGGAAAACTAGGTGACAAAAAAGAAAAAAAATCTGAGTCAGACTGACTCTTTTTTTGCAGCTGGCTGGTACAGGGATCAAACCCTGGACTTTGGTGTTATCAACACCAGCTCTAACAAACTGATTTAACCAGTCAGCCAGTATGACACAATTTAAAGTGCTAATGGAAGCTATATGCACTTATAAGCTTGAAATTCACATCTATTCAAGACTTTATTTAGATGATTGAAAGAAATTCACTTAAATTTGAAGAACTGTGAAACTAACTGGCAGATAGATGAAAAATGAGGGGTATTTCATGCATTTAGAGACAAGATACTTTGTCTTTGACAGTAATATACTCATTACTAAAAGTTTGAACACTACCACTAAGTGCTCCTCAAGAATCTGTGTTCTTACCCCAACCCACAAAATGGCCCACATTGAGAAACCAATAACAGCTGCTTCCTGTATTGATATTTCCGTATAAGTTTACTTAGATAATTGTCCTAACAGTGAGCTTTGAGAACACTAGAAAATGCATCAAATATTTACTGAACTGTTTTTGTGCCCAATGTTGGGAGCTGTTTAGAATACAGATACACTATTACTAACATTAAGGCACTTTCAATCTAATTATAATGATAAAATGACCAACATAGATAGACTAGTGAGTGTAAGAATGGAAAGGGGCTTTAGAGATTATCTTCTAGTTCTAGTTCAACAATTTCCAAAAGTTAGTCTCAGGAATTGTATGGTGTTTGGACTATTTCTGTCCAAATCACCTGGAAATCTAATTATAAATATTGATTACTAGACTTATACACCCTGATACTCATTTTGATAAAGAAATTTCTGATGTTAGCATTTGAAACCCTGGAGAGATCCCTGGAATTGTCAGTTAAGAGGGGCATTCAATTTTCACCTTTACTTAAGTTGGTTTAGTTGTTGATATAGTTTGGACATGTTTGTATCCAAAGCTCATGGTGAAATCTGATCCCTAATGTGGTAGTATTGGGAGGTGTTTGGGTCACAGAGGCAAATACCTCATGAATCTAGATCGATGCTCTCCCGGGGGGGGGTAATCTATTATATCTGTAACATGTTTTTTGTAAGCCTCATGGTAGCCATGAATGAGTTTGGATGTGTTGTCTCCCCAAAGCTCATGATGAAATCTCATTTCCAGCATGGCAGTGTCTGAAGCTGTTTTTGCTGTGGGAGTGGATTCCTCATGAATAGATTAGTGCCTTCCCTGAGTGAGTGGAGGGGTAGTGAGTGAATTCTTGTTCTATTAGTTCTCCTTGAGAGCTGGTTGTTAAAAGCAGCCTGGCATCTCCCCTCCCTCTCTCTCTCTGGCTTCCTCTCACCATGTGATCTTGCACCTATCGGTTGCCCTGCCATTTTCCACCACGAGTAGAAGTATCCCAAGGCCCACACCAGATACAGCTGTCCCAGACGTGTGATCCAAATAAATTTATTTTCTTTATAAATTACCCAGTCTCAGGTCTTTTGTCATAGCAACACAAAAATGGGTTAGTGTCTTGTAACCAAAACAGTCTTAGATAATTCAAGATGGCTGTCTCCATGCTAAAAGGGAAACTCCTTTAAGAAACTGTGATTTTTCATCTTTGTATCTTAACAGAGTGGTCAACATCTACAGAGTACACACAAAAATGTTTCTTAAACTGTACTGAGAAAATAAGCAAGTATCAATGTCATGATTCAGAATTTAAGTGCACTAGGTGTACAGACAAGAAAACAATCATGCAGTGTTGCATAGTGTAGAAAGAGGGAGATAATAGGTACTCATAGAAATGAGAATAGATGGAAGTTTTAAGCTAAGAAAACTACTATGGTTTTGATCACTATTGAACTGTGTCTTATAGATAAGCAAAAATTCAAAGATGAACAAATTACAAGCTTATGGGAGTTGGCTCAGCCAGGCACTTTAGAAACACTGGTAGGAAAAGTGATACACATGAAGGGGAAATATGGAGGGCTTTGAAAGCTAAAGAGGTAAAGAGTGAGAAAGAACCCAGCAGACCTGCAAAAGTAAAGATGATGTCTCTGAAGGACTGGGCTAGATAGGGAGAGGACAATTAAACAAACACACACAAACAGGCCTGGCATCTCTTATGACTGGATTTGTGATTAGATTCTGGTTAGTAAAAGTTCTTTTATTCCTGTGTCTTCTACAGAAGGTAAGTTCACTGGTGTGTAGATGTTCTATTCTAAAAATACTCAATTAGACTGTAAGGCTGCCTTAGTCAGTTACCAACCTATTATAGCAATGATTTTTTAAAAACTTACAATCTGAGTATTTACCTTTAATCTGCTTAGTAACTACATTTTGGTATGCCCATAAATCTTTCTGAACACTGTCATTAATTAAGTTAATAAAGCCAGAATGAACAAGCATTGAAACATGAGCATGTTCCTTAATGACTGACATTGCCTGGCTCATAAAGCACCAGCTGCAAAAGAGGAAATAATTGGTCTAATATAAATGGTCTGATATATTATTGCGCTGAATCAGGCATCATATCACCCATTTCCCTTGTAGGAAAATATACAGAATTTTCAGGAAAGGAGTAATAGGAAGTAGGTGAAGGCAGAAAAAAGAAAGTAAGACTATGGGTAGAATCTTGCTGGAAAAAGTTAAAAAGAGCAAAGAGAAAAAGCAGAAGATGAGGAGATGACTAAAACATGATGTGAAATTGCTCTGAACACTGTTAATATTAAAGATTTGGTGAAGAAAAATAAAGCCATTTATTAGAATACACAATTACTCCGTTGCTCAGCTATATAAATGAATGAAATACTGCCATTTGCAACAACATGGATGGACCTTGAGAGAATAATATTGAGTGAAACGAGTCAGGCAGAGAAAAAGAAATACCACATGTTCTCACTCATTGGTGGGAGCTAAAAAATAAACAAATTAATTCACCCACAAACACACACACAAAAAAACGGGGGTGGGGGGAAGAAGATATAACAACTATACTTTTTTGAAGTTGTTACAACAAGCAAACGGAAAGGACATTCTTGGGGGGGAGGGGAGAGAGGGAGGAGGGAGGGAGGTGTCGGTGATGGGCCATAATAATCATATACATTGTATATTGACAAAATAAAAATTTAACAACAACAAAAAAAGAATACACAATTACTTTTTAAAAATTACTTGAAAATATGTTGTGTCACATAAATGACCCATGCAAATACTAAAATATCAGATACAAATAAATACAGGTTTTCTTGTTTTTGTTAATAAAATCACATCCAGTGATATATACATGGCAGCAGAATAGCTGTTCTATTTTTCTTTCTCCTTCTAGGAACTTGAAAAAAACAAGGTGATAGATAGTCAGATAGGCACATAATACATAGACAGATAACACATGGATACATAAATAATACATAGATAATACAAAAATAGACAGATAATAGATAAATATAATAATAAGCTTTAAATAAGCTTTTCTTATAAATAAGATAATAAATGCTAACTATATCAAATTATTATAAAGCATGTATGACAACATAAATTCCCACATACTTCTGGTAGGAGTATTAATTGATTCACCATTGCAGATCATAGCTTGACATTATACAATAGACACATATTCTATACCCAAATAATTTACTTGCTGAGTAATATACTGAAAAACTCATGAGCTTGCACATCGGGACATACATACAAAAATGTTTAAAACAGCATTGTTTCCAGAGATTGAAACATCTTATCTGCATGTACTTGAAGAACATAATAGATAAATTGTGTATGTGCATACAACAAAATGATATAGAGAAAAGAAAAGAAATGAACCAAAGCTACTTGAAAAAATATAGATGGAACTCACCAACATAATGAAGAAGCAAGTCACAAAAAATCATGTACAATATTAACAGAATTTTAAAAAAAATGTAGAACTAAACTTTATTCATTAGAGATGGACAAATAAGTAGAAAAACTAAAAGGAAATAGTCAAGTGAATCATGTAAAACTCTTTAGAACAGCCAGTGCATCAGGTCTACAAAAGATGCATCTGCTGGGGCAGTGCAGTTTTTCTTGTCTATGAAATTCTTTAATTCTTCATAAATTTCTCTAGCCTGCTCTTATGTTTCGTATGAAACAACTTTAGTCCTTTTCCAGGTTAATAGTGAATTAATAGTGAATGCAATTTTTTTAAATGACAAAGGTAATCAATTAACTAACTAAAATGGTAATACTGGGATTAGGATATTATGTAATAATATAAAATAATATTGAATAATATTTTAATTTAATATTTTAATAAATACATTTTTATTTTTATATTTTTTAACTTTTATTGTCCAATTTATTGTCCTCATGCAATGATTACCACAATCTAGTTAGTTAACACAACTATTACTTCACTTAGTTACCATTTTTGCTTTGTTTTGAAGTGAGAACATTTAAGATCTACTCTCTTATCAAATTTTAAGTATACAGTACAGTATTGTTCTATAGGTACCATTTTGTACATTAGATCTTTAGAACTTATAATGAAGTTCCTACCTTTTTTATTTTAATTTTTCATTTATTATTAGCATATTCATTCTTACAAATCATGATATTTCTTTATGCCCTTTGCCTGAAGTATCACTTCCCAACCCCTCCCCTGCCTCTCCCCCATCTCTAGTATCCTTAGGTTTGTTCTCTCCTTCTGAAAGTTCAACGTATTGTTGTGGTCTTTTCTATTTTTCTTTCTTCAATCCTTCCTTCTTCCCTCCTAGCAGCCAGTTATGAGGGAGAACATGTTGTATTTCTGTTTGTCTGGCTTATTTCATTTAACATTATTTTCTCCAGACTCATCTATGTTGCTTCAAATGTCAGAATTTCATTCTTTTTAATGGCTGACTAGTATTCCATAGTGTATACATACCACATTTTCTTTATCCAGTCATTCATCGATGGACACTTAGGTTGATTCCACATTTTGGCTATTGTAAATAGGGCTGCAATGAACTTGGGAGTGAAGGTATCCCTTCCAGATGATGATTTCCATTCCTTTGGATATACACCCAGCAGTGGGATTGATGGATTATATGGTAGCTCTATCTGTAGTTGTTTGAAAGCCCTCCAGACTGTTTTCCATAATGGCCATGCTAATTTACAGTCTCCCTAACAGCATAGAAGAGTCTTTGTTTCCCCTCATCCTCACCAGCATTTGTTATTCTTGGTCTTTTTAATAATGGCCAGTCTAACTGGGGTGAGAAGATATCTCAATGTAGTTTTGATTTGCACCTCACTGATGACTACTGATACTGAGCATTTTTTCTTATACCTGTTGGCTATTTGTATGTCTTCCTTATAAAAGTGTCTATTCATCTCCTTTGCCCACAAAAGCACAATCTAGAAAGGAAAAAATAAGTAAATGGTATTATATTAAGCTAAAAAGCTTCTTCACAGCAAGGAAAACAATCAACAGAGTGGAAGGACAACCTACAGAATTGGAGAAAATATTTGCAAACTTTACATCTGATAAGGGATTAATATCCAGAATACACAAAGAACTCAAACTACTATAAAGTAAAAAAATAAATAAATGAAAACAAACAAGTTTCTACCTTTTAATCCTCATCTCCTCACCCTCAGTCCCTGGCAACCACAATTTTACTCTGTTTCTATGACTATGATATTGATTATCTTAGACTGCACATATAAGTGAGATTATGTTGCCTTTCTCTATCTGATATATTGCATGTAACTGAATGCTCTCAATGTCCATCCATATTGTCGCAAATGGTCAAATAATATTTATATATATGTAAATATACATATATACACACCACAATTTATTTATGAATTCATCCATCAACTGACAAATACAATACATTGTTTCCGTGTTTGGAAACTAAAAACATGTATCTTAAGACAAAGGAAAATGGAAACACAGCATACCAAAACTTATGAAGTAAAAGAAATTCCAAGAAGGATATTTACAGGAATAAATGCCTACATCAAAAAAAATAAATAAATAAAAATAAAGAAGATCCCAAAATAAACAACCTAACATTACACCTAAATGAACTATAAAAGAATGAACAAGCCCAAGGTAGCAGAAGGAGGAATACAATCAAATTCATAGCAGAAATAAATGAAATAGTAAAGAGAAAAACAATAGAAAAGATCAACAAAACTAAGAATTGTTGTTTTTTGTTCTGAAAAGAGAAACAAAATTCAGAAAGTTTTAGCTAGGCTAACCAAGAAAAAAAGAGAGATAACAAAAAGGAAAAAAAGAAAAACAAAGAGAGACAGATGGCTTAAATCAGTAAAATTATAAATGAAAGAGAAGACATTACAATTAAAACCACATAAATACAAAGAATCATAAGAGACTATTATGACCCAATGAAGAAATGGATACATTTCTGGAAATAAACATTGACCAAGACTATTCATGAATGAATATAAAATCTAACTGAATCAATAATGAGTAAGAAAATTGATTAGACATCAAAAACCTCCCAACAAAGAAGAGCCCAGGACCAGATGGTTTTCCTGGTGAATCCTACCAAACATTTAAGCAAGGATTAACACCAATTTGTCCAAACTCTTTCAAAAAATTGAAGAGGAATAAATACTTTAATGGGATCAACTTTGCTGAAATTTTTACCAACATATTAAAAAACAACAAAAATGAAAACACCAAGAATAACCTAGAAGCAAAATAAAAATGATTTAGAAGGGCTCAGAAAAAAGAAAATGGATATAAAAGATATAAGTATCTGCTATCATTGCCCCAACTTTCTTCTATCAGAAGTGCTCATGTCTCATTAATCTATGACTCATATACTCAGCAACCTATGGATTAGAAGCATATTTGCCTAGAAATGTGCCCTAGCAACATTTTAGGGTCGTAACTGACATTTCAAAAACATTTATTGATTCTTTAGTATCTCTAATTTCCCTTGCACTCCCATGGTACCTAAAAGAGATGTATTAGTTCATTACTGCTTCTTAACAAATTATCCCAAAATTTAGTGGCTTAAAAACAACATATATTTATTATCTCACAGATTCTGTAGGTCAGGAATTTGGACACAGCATAGGTGAATGGATCTGACTCAAATTCTCTCACAAGGCTGCAGTCAAAGTGTTGGCTGGGGCTGCAGTTCACCCGAAACTTGATTCCAGGAAGAATCCTCTACTTAGCTTATTCACTCAGTTCATGCAGAATTCAGTTCCTCACAGGCCATTGGATTTTGGGCTTCAGTTCCTCATTGGCTGTTGACTGGAGGCTTCCTTCAATTCATCACTATTAAGACCTCACCATAGGGCAGCTCACAACATGGCAGCTGGCTTCCCTTACAAGCCAGCTAGAGTTGAGAAAGAACAAACAAGATGGAAATCATAGTCTTGTATAACCTGATACTGAAAGTGGCATCACGTCATATTTGCTGTGTTCCATTCTTTAGATAAGAGTCACTTGGTACAGTCTCTACTCAAAGGGAGGGGATTGTGCAAGGGCATAAAAAGCAGGAAGTCAGGACCTTTGAAGGCCTTCCTAATGGCTGCCTCCACAGCAATACAGGGAATGCAAGAATCACTCAAAAAGACAGTGCAGTTGAATGGGAAATTAGGAGTGTTTTCTAGTCCAACATTAATACCAAATGGATTTTGCTTTGATAACTTGGCCCCAATATTGACAGGAAAAAACACTGGCATTGTTGAGTGTTCATTATGTGTCAGTCTCTATTCTGGGCAGTTTTCCACGTGTTATTTCATTTAATCTTCACAGCCATTGTGAAAAAATTATTCTCCCCATTTTGCAGACAAGACTGAAGTGCTAAGAAGTGAAAGTGTTCATTATGTGTCAGTCTCTATTCTGGGCAGTTTTCCACGTGTTATTTCATTTAATCTTCAAAGCCATTGTGAAAAAATTATTCTCCCCATTTTGCAGACAAGACTGAAGTGCTAAGAAGTGAAATAATAAGTCCAAAAAGCAAAAACAAAGAAGAGTATATAATTTCCTAGCTCCAAGACCTTTACATTGAGCACAATTCTTTTTTTTTTTTTTTTCTTCTCTCTCTCCTCATAGACATGACCCCCAAGAATGAAATGGCCCAGCTGTCCTGGTTCTCTCCTCTCTTCCTCATTCCTGCCCATGCGGGTGTTTTCCCTCTGAAAGTCAAAATCTGCTGATGGACAGGAAGATGTCAGCACATTGCTGTAGTACACTATTTTCAGATAAATATTTCTCCTACTTATTTATATACAAAATTTATTTTGTTTCTGAAAACATTTATGCCGATGTGAATAAAGCTTTTCATGGAGGCACCTTTTATTTTTGTGGTATGTCTTCTTTCTGTCTGCTGTTCGTTCCCTCTAGAAATAAATATTCTACTCCCTTGGCCATCTAAGCACATATTTTCTGCCTGGCATGATATTTATATATATTTTCAAATAGCATCAGAAGTGTGAATTTCATGTAAAATAATGTATTTTATGGGCGTCACTCCCCCAGAATAAAGCAGGTTTTTAGTGACAAATGAAAAAAGGGATGATCTCAAATAAAAAAAAAAAAAAAAAAAAAAAAAAAACGAAACAAACAAAAAGACTAATAATGGAGTTAAGAGTTGTCTTGAAAGCAAATCCCTGCATTAGTAAATTAGGAATATCCTTTGCTAACTGTAACTTCTTTACAAAATCTGTGCATCTAAAGTGATGAGTTAATAATAGGCTTAATGATAGACGTCTGTTGAATCAATCTCAAAGGCATTATTTCAGCATCAGGGAAGCATGTGTTTGGTGGAAATACATTTTTATCCTTCTCTTGAACAGTTTAACATTTGTAAAACTTACATTCCTTGACTATATCTTTTTATGAAGGTTTTTGGGATTATTATTTGTTTTTTATTTCTATTTTACTCTATTTTATCCGACTGTAAAAGGAATTTTTTATTGGTTATGAATATTCATGAGACACAAAGCTGACCCTTTGTGCCCATGATGTGGGGTCCAGATTCATTCTGGCTGTATACCTATTACCACAAATTGCATTTGCACCCCATGTCCCCCACCCAATTATCCCCAACCTCCCTCCGCCTCCCCCTTTGGTTTTGGGGATTATTAAATGGTAATGAATGTGGGCCACTTAGCACAGTGTGGAATATGCAGTAAGATTTTAAAAAATTATTATTATTATTATTATTATTACTGAGGCAGTTTCACATTTTCCCTTTCTATTTTTGT
>NW_007727641.1:20745-27832 GCF_000696425.1 Galeopterus variegatus
AAAAATTATTATTATTATTATTATTATTATTATTATTATTATTATTATTATTATTATTATTATTATTATTATTATTATTATTATTATTATTATTATTATTATTATTATTATTATTATTATTATTATTATTATTATTATTATTATTATTATTATTATTATTATTATTATTATTATTATTATTATTATTATTATTATTATTATTATTATTATTATTATTATTATTATTATTATTATTATTATTATTATTATTATTATTATTATTATTATTATTATTATTATTATTATTATTATTATTATTATTATTATTATTATTATTATTATTATTATTATTATTATTATTATTATTACTGAGGCAGTTTCACATTTTCCCTTTCTATTTTTGTTACATTTGTCCACACTATCTCCAAGCATTTATTCCTTTAAATATCTATCTTTCATTCAACAATACATATTAAGAACGTGCTAATTGGCAGGCACTTAGATAGGCATCACTGATATTGAATAATTCAAGCACCCTACCATCATGAAGCTCCCAGCCAAGTAGGGGAAACAACTTTGCAAAGCATCAGTTATGACAGCATATGATTTAAAAAAAAAAAAAAAAAAAAAAAGAAGATAAGAGGCAGTGTCTTATTCTCATACTGAGAAACTGACTGAGATTTTAGAGCTCCAGCATAGTTATCAACAATTTTAGATAAAACAAAGGCAACAAATAGCAAACAATTTCAAAGACAGTAGATATTAATTAAACTATATCAATAATCATTTTAAATATCAATTGTCTAAACATACCAATTAAAAGACAGAAATCGTCAGTGTGGGGGAAGAAAAAAGATACATTCTATAAAAAATCAACCACATTAAATATAAAGAATACTAAATAAAAAGTTAAGGGTGAGTGACTTGAGAACAATATCCTAAATAAAATAATAGCCAAACCCATAAAAACAGAAAGTAGAATAGTGGTTACCAGGGGCCAAGAGAAGGGGAGGTAAGAAGTTGTTCTGTTGTATGGAGTTTTAATTATGCAGGATGGGGGCTCTGGGGATCTGTTATACAATGATGTGGATGTGGTTGACAATATTGTACCACGCACTTGGAAATGTGATGAAAGGATGAATTTTGTTATGTCCTTTTTTGCCATAATACAGAAAAAAAGCAAAGGGAGAAAGGTATATCATATTAATGATAATAAAAAAAAAAGCTGGAGTCATTGTATTAATTTAAAACAAAACAGGATTTATAACAAAAATGGCTATTAAAAATGAGGGATATTACATGATAAAAAAGACATTAATTCTCCAAAAAAGTCATAAAAAATACATTATATACATCTCACAGTAGAATGTCAAAATACATAAGGCAAAAAATTATGAAACTGAAAAAAGAAATGGACAAATCCACTATTATAGTTGGAGACATCAGCATACTTCTGCCAATAACTGACAGATCAAGCAGATAGAAAATCAGTAAGGACATAAATGGCTTGCACAACTCTATAAATCAACCGTATATAATTGACATCTTTAGAATATTCCACCCAAAACCAGAAGAACATGCATTTTTCTCAAACTCACATAAAACATTCATCATGATAGACCATATTCTGTCCATAAAGCACACATTAACAAATACAAAATAATAGATATCATGCAAAGTACATTCTCAGACAGCAATGGAATTAAACTAGAAGTATATAAGTTAAGGATAGTTGGAAATTATCTAACTTTTTGTAAGTTAAACAACACATTTCTAAATAACACTTTAGTCAAGAAAGAGTCTCAGGAGAAATTTAAACAACATTATAAACTAAATAAAAATACAATACAACTTGGGCCGGCCCGGTGGCGCACTGTATAGTGCGCCGCTTGGGAAGTGCGGCGGCGCTCCCGCCCGAGGGTTCGGATCCCACATGCGGACCAGTTCCCGCTCACTGGCTGAGCGAGGCGTGGGAGCAACGCCGAGGGTTGCGATCCCATTGCCGGTCCCCGGTCCGGTACGGGGGCAACACTGAGGGTTGCGATCCGTTGCCGGACACGGAAAAAAGACAAAAAAAAAAAAAAAAAAAGAAAAATTTATTGTTATATTTTCTAATCATTTTACTCTGTACTTAGTGATTCTCTTCAAGCTGCAAAAATCAGATTTTCCTTAAATACCAGAATTTTTAATTTAGCCTCTATTATTACTTCTTTTTCATTGATTCTGACTCTTCTACAGAAATTCCAGTTGCTCTTATATTTTTCACATTTTCTAGTGCTTGCTTTTTGGTCCTTTCTATCTGCATTCTGAGAGAACTTTTCTAAATAGTTCTCCACGTCACAGATGTGATGTCTTTTCTCCACTGCTTCCATGTGCAGATTTTAAATCTAATATTTAATCTAGTGACTCTAATAGCAATCTCTCAATACATGCAACAACTTATCATACTTTGTGGTATGTATCTAAAGCAGTGCTTAGAGGGAAACTTATAGTATAAATGCACATACAAATATTACAAAATAAGGAAGATCCAAAATCAATATTCTAAATGTTCACCTTGGGAAGCCAAAGAAGGAAGAGGAAATTAAACTTACAGCCAGCAGAACAAAAGCAATAAAAAAAATTGAGTATAAATCAATGAAACTGAAAATGGACAAAATTAGAGAAAATCAATAAAACAAATACTGGTTATTTGAAAAGATTAACAAAATTGATAAACCTATAACTTTCCAGTCTGCCCGCAAAATAAAAGAGAGAGGACAAAAGGACTTGGCCAGCTTACATTAGGCAGACTTTGTCAAAAGCTATGCACAAAAGGCATACTGGGCATATGAACTGATTGGCCATAATGGCAGAGATATAATCTCTGCCTGGGCCCAACAGTATGGACTACCACTCACCAAGGCTCTTCTAGTTTTTGCCATCTCTGAATGGCCAACATTCCAGAAACAGGACTTAATTTTAAACTCCTGATATGTCATCATTCTTTGCGGAGAGAAAAAAGCCACTTGGTAAATTTATTTTGGTGGACCTCTTCAGTCCTGGATTTATTTTCCTAGGAATAGACACTTATTCCTGGTATGATTTGCCTCTATAACCTGTAGAAATCAAGCAAGACCACTATCTGGAGCTTATTAAGTTCTTGATCCACAGGCATTAAATCTCATGCAGCATAGTTGCTGACCAAGGAACTCATTTTATGGTGAAGGATATACAGGGGTGGGCCCACTGCATAATGCATCATTCAAAAGCAGCCTAACAGAGTGTTGAAATGGCCTGTGAAAGCCACAGCTGAAGGGACAACTCAGAGATAATACTCAAAACAATGTGATTTCTCAGGAGGCAATATACTGAATCAGAGACTTCTATATGGCATTGTGTGCCAATGGGAAGAAGGCATTTTTGTAGGAACCAGATGACTAGAAGCATTGATTACCATCCCTTTCAGTGACCCACTGAGAAACTTTTGTTTCCCATCTCCAAAACTCTGGGTGCTGCAAAGTTAGAAGCTCTGCTTCCCAAAGGGAGTGCGTGCATGCCACAAAAAGCAATAAGGGTCTCAAAGGCAGTCAGAAAGGCATTTTGAACTCGTGTCCAAGGATCTCATGGCAAGAAGAGGAGTCACCATCATGACAGGGTAATTGAGCTTTATAAGGTGGATGAGGTAGAGTGCTTTCATGCAGTGGGGACAGGAAGGAGTTTGTGTGGAACTCAGGACATCCACATGAGTTCCTCTTCCTATTCCATTGCCCACCTTGAATCGAGCAAGTGCTGCAACACTGGCCTGAGAATAAAATGGTCACCAGGGGCTTCGACTACCGAATAATGAGGGTATGCATTTGTCTGGCTAAGACAAAGGCTACTGTGAGACTAAGGCTAAGGCTAATGTCACATATCCTGCTCACGGCACCAATTGTCTAGCTCTTAGTCCTGTTCATTATGCGTTGTAAAGCTAGGCGACCACGCCACCTGTTGGGCTCTTTTACCTGCCAGTAATCCTAAACCAACTGGGCTGATTGTCGAGGTAGGGCTGGGTCTGGAGTTCCCAGACCCCTCAATCCCATTCACAGACTGGGTCACAAACCCTTCACATGCCAGACTGGGTCAACAGACCCCTCCACACCAGGCTGGGTCACCAGACCCCTTCACGCACGTCTACAAGCTAGGTAACTGGCCACATGGTTCTTGGAAGCTGCGGGCCTGGAAAAACATGGCCACACAGGGCAGGCACACGAGGCAGTAAAAACCAGCCAAAGTGGCACCACTTTGCAGGCATGCACACTCCACCCACACACACAATGTTTACTGAACTTCCCTGAACTGGCTCTGTGGCGAGGGGAGCTTGACCAAATTGTTCCATTTTCCCAACAGCATTATACTCAGCAAGTATCTTAGTCCAGAAGAAACATGTACGGTCAAGGGGGATTCAGAGTGGAGTGCAGGGAGGGGAGTAAATGAGTGCAATGAGAATACAAAGGCACCAGGGGCTGGCTGTTTCTGTCCTAGGTAAGACTCTGCTACGACACAACAAATGCTCCTACGAATTTCTGTCTTCCCCATCCTCCTTTCCTTCACAGCTACCAGATCAACATAGCATTTTGAAAGCTTTCTCTGAGCACTGTGCTTCTTGCCACTTTATCCTTCACCAACGTATCTCTCGCACTCTCAATTCTATCTCAGCAGCTTCCTCCTGGGAAATCCAAACCGACATAACCTTTAAAACAAGTATGAGTAAAATGCATGAAACTATTATTATAGAGACCAGTAATGAGCAAAAACTCTCCCTGTCTGTATAAATAGATTTCATCTTTCTTTAGGACCTTCCGGAAAAATTTGTTTAAAAAGTAAAAATAAAATAAATTATTTAAATTGATAATTCTGGAGGTCAGTCGAGACTGGCACTGCATGGGGGAAGCTTAAGACCCCACAGGGAAAGGAAGCACCCACAGGCCTAGCAGCTGCCATGGTGAGCCAAGACCTCTGTGGCACTGGAGGCTCAGTCTATGGCCATGGAAAGCTGGAACAGGAGCCAAAGTGGTATAATATAGCCACCACCATACCTACAGTCACCGCAAGGATGGTTCATCACCAGAGTAGCAGTGAGGGCCACTCTACAGGCAACCTGCAACTCATTCAACTATATTGATATAAAAGTCACCAGTAGAGCCTACAAATAGAGGAGCAAATCTTTATCCTCATACCCAACCCCAGGGCAACAGAAGAAGCAAGTCCTCTACCAGATGACCAAACATCAACAAAAAATAGTAAAACTACAAACAAACGAGAAGATATGGCACCACTGAAGGAATACTGTAGTGCTTGAATTCCAGACCCCATAGAACAGGGAATATTTGAAAAGCTTGAAAAGTAATTCCGAGCAATGATCTTAAGAAAACTCGAAGAGATAAAAAAAGACTCAATTAGAGAACACAATGAAACAAGAAAAAAATATCCAGAATATGAAGAAGGAAATTTATTTTTTATTTTTTTTATTTTTTATTTTTTTTATTGTGTGTGTGACCGGTAAGGGGATCATAACCCTTGGCTTGGTGTCATCTGCACCATGCTCAGCCAGTGAGCACACTGGCCATCCCTATATAGGACCCGAACCCGCGGCGGTGCCACTGCACTCCCAGCGCTGCATTCTCCCGAGTGAGCCATGGTGTCAGCCCAAGAAGGAAGTTTATAAAAAGATTAATACCTTAAAAAAAGTGTAGCAGAACTCCTAGAAATGAGAGATTCACTCAATGAAATAAAAAAACACAACAGAGAGTTTGAGCAGCAAAATACAGAATTGTTCTCCCGAGTAAGCCATGGTGTCAGCCCAAGAAGGAAGTTTATAAAAAGATTAATACCTTAAAAAAGTGTAGCAGAACTCCTAGAAATAAGAGATTCACTCAATGAAATAAAAAAACACAACAGAGAGTTTGAGCAGCAAAATACAGAATTCTTTCCATGCATTTTACTCATATTTGTTTTAAAGGTTAAGTCAGTTTGGATTGCCCAGGAAGAAGCTGCAGAGATAGAGTTAAGAGTGCGAGAGATACATTGGTGAAAGATAACGTGGCAGGCAGCACAGTGCTCAGAGAACGCTTTCAAAATGCTGTGTTGATCTGTCTCCAGAAGGAAAGGAGGATGGGGAAGACAGAAAAAAGAATTTAAGATTTCAGAAATGGTCTTTTTGACATAACTCAGGCAGACAAAAAAAGTAAAAAAGAATTAAAAATAATGAAGAAAATTTAAGAGAAATAGCAGACAACTTCAGGGCATTCTAACATCCAAATTGTGGGTATTCCAGAATGGGAGGAGAAAGGGAAAGGTATTGCAAACCTATTCAAGGAAATAATAACAGGTATAGGGACAGATGCAGTCCTTCAGATCCAGGAAGCTCAAAGGTCCCCAAACAGATTCATCCAAAAAGATCCTCTCCAAGACATATGATAGTCAAATCTGCGAAGTTCAAAGACCAAAAGAGAATTGTAAAAGCAGCAAGAGAAAAGCAGCAAGTCACCTATAAGGGACCCCAATCAGACTAACAGTAGATTTCTCAACTGAAACCCTACAGGCCAGAAAAAAAGTGGAATGATATATTCAAAGTACTAAAAGAAAAAAAAATGTCAGCCAAGAATTCTTTATCCAGCAAGGCTCTCCTTCAGAAATGAGGGAGAAATAGTGTTTTTCCCAGACAAACAAAAATTGTGGGATATAACCACCAGACGGCCAGCACTTCAAGAAATTCTGAAGGGAGCCCTTCATCTGGAATCTGAATAATGATGATCACTATCATGGATACACAAGAATGAGAAAACCCTCCATTAAAATAAAAATGCCAGCAAGAAAAGGAAAGAAGCTAAATCATGCCACCTCAAATTTCCAACTAACATTGAAGAAGAGAAAAAAAAAAAGGGAAAATAATGATAAAAAGAAATTTAAAACATTTAACCATAAGCAATTAAATGACAGGAAGTAAAAAAAATACCTGTCAATAACTACCCTAAATGTGAATTGTTTAAACAAATCTGCATTCAAAAGACAGACTGGCTGATTGGATTAAAAAGCTAGGCCCAAGTATATGCTGTCTTCAAGAGACCCACCTCACCTGTAGAGA
>NW_007727641.1:29168-32025 GCF_000696425.1 Galeopterus variegatus
CTTCCAGGCAACAAATCAACAAAGAGACATAGGATTTAAACTACACCTTAGACCAACTGGATCTGCCAGATATATACAGAACATTTCACCCAAGAACTAAAGAATATAATTTCTTTTCATCAGCACATGGAACATTCACCAGGATAGACCACATACAATGTCACAAATCTAGACTCAGCAAATTGAAAAAAAATTGAAATCATTCCAAGTCTCTTTTCAGACCACAATGGACTAAAACTGGAAATTAATAACAAGCAAAACCCTAGAAACTATACAAATACATGGAAACTAAACAATTTGCTCCTGAATAACCCATGGGTGAAAGAAGAAATTAAACAGGAAATCAAAAAAATTGTTGGAACTAATGAAAATAAAGATATATCTTACTCAAACCTGTGGGTTACTGCAAAAGCAATACTAAGAGGCAAATCTATTGCAATAAATACTTACATAAAAAGAGTGGAAAGGGGCCGGCCCAGTGGCGCACTGGATAAATGCGCCACTTGGGAAGCGCGGCGGCGCTCCCGCCCGAGGGTTCGGATCCCACGTACAGACCGGTTCCCGCTCACTGGCTGAGCGAGGCGCGGGAGAAGCACCGAGGGTTGCGATCCCATTGCCGGTCCCCAGTCCGGTATGGGGGCAACACTGAGGGTTGCGATCCGTTGCCGGACACGGAAAAAGATAAAAGACAAAAAAAAAAAACAAAGAGTGGAAAGACTTCAAATAAAGACTTCAACTAACACTACAGCTCAAAGAACTAGAAAAACAACAACAATCCAATCCTAAAGGTAGTAGACAGAAAGAAATATTTAAGATCAGAGCAGAACTAAAGAAATAAAGACCGCCCAAGTGATAGAAAAGATCAATGAAGCAAAACGTTGTTTTTTTGAGAAGACAAATTAAACAGACAAACCATTAGCTAGGTTAAGAAAACAAAGAAGAGAGGAGACCCAAATAACAAAAATCAGAAATGAAAATGGAGACATTACAACTGATACCACAGAAATNCAAAAGCAATACTAAGAGGCAAATCTATTGCAATAAATACTTACATAAAAAGAGTGGAAAGCCTTCAAATAAAGACTTCAACTAACACTACAACTCAAAGAACTAGAAAAACAACAACAATCAAATCCTAAAGGTAGTAGACAGAAAGAAATATTTAAGATCAGAGCAGATCTAACTGAAATAAAGACCGCCCAAGTGATAGAAAAGATCAATGAAGCAAAACGTTGTTTTTTTGAGAAGACAAATTAAATAGACAAACCATTAGCTAGGTTAAGAAAACAAAGAAGAGAGGAGACCCAAATAACAAAAATCAGAAATGAAAATGGAGACATTACAACTGATACCCCAGAAATATGAAGAATCATTAGAGACTTTCATAAACAACTGTGTGACAGCAAATATGAAAACCTGGAAGATCTGGATAAGTTTCTGGACACATACAAACTACCCAGACTGAACCAAGAAGAGACAGAAAACCTGAACAAACCAATAACAAGCAACAAGATTGAAGTAGTCTACTTCAATCAGCAAGCTTCCAAATAAGAAAAGTTCAGGTCCAGATAGTTTCATAGCTGAATTCTATCAAACCTTCAAAGACAAATTAACACCAATTCTCAAACTATTCCAAAAAATTGAAACAGAAGCCATTCTCCCAAATTCATTCTATGAGGCCACCATAACTATGATTCCAAAACCAGATAAAGACACTACAAAAAAAGAAAATGACAGGCCAATATCCTTGCTGAACACAGATGCAAAAATCCTCAACAAAATATTAGCAAGCAGAATACAGCAACATATCAAAAAAATTAGACACCATGATAACTGGAATTCACCCCAGGGATGCAAGGATGGTTCAACATACAAAAGTCAATAAATGTGATACATCACATCAACAAAATCAAGGACAAAAACCATATGATTATCTCAATAGATGCTGAACACGCATTTGACAAATTTCAGTATCCCTTCATGATAAAGACTCTCAACAAATTAATTATAGAAGTAAGTACCGTAACATAATAAAAGCCATCTATGACAAGCCAACTGCCAGTATCATTCTGAATGGGGAAAAANTAACATAATAAAAGCCATCTATGACAAGCCAACTGCCAGTATCATTCTGAATGGGGAAAAATTGAAGGCTTTTCCCTTAAGAACAAGAAGAAGACAAGGAAGCCCACTCTTACAACTTCTATTTAACATAGTACTGGAGATACTAGCCAGGACCAAGACAAGGATGCACATTCTCACCACTTCCATTTAACAAGTACTGGAGGAATTTGGCAATCAGGCAACAGAGAGAATAAAGGGCATTCACACTGGAAAAGATGAAGTCAAACTTTCCCTGTTTGCAGATGACTTGATACTATATAGAGAAAAACCTAAAGGCTCTACCAAAAAACTTCTACAGCTGGTTAATAATTTTAGTAATGTTGAAAGATACAAAATAAATGCCCCCAAATAAGTTGCATTTATATTCTCCAATAATGAGCTAACAGAAAGAGAAATCAAGACAGTAAGCCCATTTACAACAGTCACACACACAAAAATATAATACCTAAGAATCAATTTAACCAAGGAGGTGAAAGATCTATACAATGAGAACTACACTATTGAAAAAAATAGGGAAGACACAAAAAGATGGAAAAACATTCCATGCTCCTGGATGGGAAGAATTAACATTGTGAAAATGTCTATACTACCCAAAGCAATCTACAGACTCAATGCAATACCCATTGAAATACCAGTGACATTCTTAACAGAAATGGAAAAAAAAAATCTATAATCATATGGAACAATAAAAAACCCCAAATAGCCAAAACATTCCTGAACAAAAAATAAATAA
>NW_007727641.1:32369-34121 GCF_000696425.1 Galeopterus variegatus
GCAAAGTGGAGTGGGGGAAAGTGGGATGGTGCGGGAGGTCGAGGATAAATGAGTGAGGGACGGGTAAAATTGCAATTTATGGTAATGGGCATGCTGCCAGTATGGATCTGGCCATCAGATCTTAGTCATGAGTGGTGACAATCAGCTTTGTACCCCATGAGTATTCATAACTGATAAAAAAGAAAAATTAATAATTCTCAGTCACCTTAACTCTTTCAATAGGAACCATTTAAACAAAGCATAAGAGGTAACGTCATCTACTGGATGCTCCACTAGGCTCATTTTTCAAAGACTTAATATCTGTCCTTCACTAAGTTAATTTTCCTTGAAGACATTGGTATAATTTTTTGGAGATCACTCCCAATCTTCCAAATAGGATTGTTATCAAATAAAATTAAAACATAAGTTTTAAATTGTTCTTGAATACCAAATATTCTATTAAAATGTAAAATGTTAAGTGGTACCATACAAATATTTAACTTTATCATCCCCACCATTGTCAGCATCATTCTATCTAACTAGCTATTGTGAGTTGGGTGCCTTGTGTTTCTGTCAAAAAGTCTTTGGGCATGTGGATAGAGCAGTAGAGTACAACAGCACAAACAGGAACTGATTGGAACTTAGTCATTTGGAAGGACATCCATTATTTTCCTCCATTGCTCTGTTTTATCCCTTGAGTTCTTACCCAATTCCTTTTCAGTCCAGGAGTATTGCTTTTGTGACCTCAAAGCTTCCTTTCAACGGGAAATTTGGCTTGGGAGGATGTGGACCTGAATCTAACCTGCTGGGTGTGACTAGACCACAAATTAATTGCACTCCAGTGAGTAGTGAATCTGGGGAGTCAATTTCTCAGCCATTTGAATTAAAGGCATTAGACCAACTGGGACTTTGTATCTAGCCTCTGCTATGGTGTTTCCCTTTTCTCTCCCTCTCAATTTGAAGACAATCAGCCCCTGAGGTTAAATTTATCATTTTTCATCTCAGAGTGCACACTCCTCGAATTTTTACTGAGAAGTTTATTCGGCTTTATACAGTTCCCAGGTCTGTTTCTGTAGGTTTTTCTTGCCTCTATCATTCACCCATTACTAATATTTCTGTCTTCAAACAAAAATACGGATGAGCAAAAAAANAAACCACATTGAGATATCACCTCCCCCCAGTTGGACTGGCTATAATCAAAAAGTTGAAGACTAACAAATACTAGCAAGAATGTGGATAGAAGAGAATACTCCTACACTATTGGTAGGACTGTAAATTAGTATAACTACTATGGAAAACAGTATGGAGGCTTCTCAACCAAGTACAGGTGGATCTTCCATATGATCCAGCAATTGCATTTCTGGGTATATGCCCAAAGGAATAGAAATCACGTTGAATGGATACCTGCACTCCCATGTTCATCACAGCTCTGATCACCATAGCCAAGATATGGAACCAACCTAAATGTCCTTCAATGGATAACTAGATGAGGAAAATGTGGTATATATACACCATACAATACTAGTCTGACATAAAATAGAAGGAAATTCTTCCATTCACAACAACATGGATGAGCCTGGAGAAACTTATGTTAAGTGAAATAAGCACAGCACAAAGGGAAAATACCACAGGCACTCACTCATAAGTGGGAGCTAAGAGAGAAAGAAGGAAGGAAATAAAGACCACAGTGGTGTGTTAAACTTTGCACGGATGCAAAGTGGAGTGGGGGAAAGTGGGATGGTGCGGGAGGTCGAGGATAAATGAGTGAGGGAC
>NW_007727641.1:35706-53649 GCF_000696425.1 Galeopterus variegatus
TTGTGGCATTTACAATTTCCAAATAAACAACTCTATTAAGATTCTTTTCATGTTTTTTTTTACTTATAAGCATAACTTATTCTATTCTGAATTTTCTCTCAGCAGCTACTGTTATCTTCACTGTTTCCCTAGAATATCTATTTTATTATAGCTGTATTTCTTTGACCACTTTAAGTTTCTCCCACCTTAGAAATAAAATTTTTTATTGAGGTGCCCATCAGATAAAATATTTCCCACCAGACATATATTTACTCAGGTTGCATTAGAAAAGTAAATTTGTGTCATATTGTGGATCATAAGAGATGCTAGCAGCAGTAAATCCATGTCAAGAAGCCTGCGGGGTTTTTTTGTGTTAAATGGTAAAATATATGATAGTGTGTCTTATTCTTCTCAGTTAGTTGTTATCCCTTTTAAAGTTAGTCAGAATTATTTTCTTTAGGAAGATGTCATATGCAAAATCAATGTAGTCCTTTGACTGTCACCTCCTTTGACTGTCTCTTTAAATGAAGATGCTTGTGGGACATACTCGAAAGCTAGCCTTGGTCGACTGTTATATACCATGACTTTTCTTTCTGGCCATTTTATGCTCCCTCTGACAGTCCATAAAACATAAACTATAAAACATTTTTTAATCTACATGAACTTCATAGTTCTGATTTTAAATAGATAGTAATTACTTTCCTTACACTTTATGTGACAAGTATAAATCCAGTGACCATCGTCTTCTTATAGTCATATGAAATTTAACAGTAAGTTATGACAGTAAGCTATTGATTGTTTGGAAAATGTTGTCAATTGAATATAATTTGCTTTGAAACCTCTAAAAATTGAATTTCTTTTTTCTTCTGGTGCTGTAATGTTTGGTAGGAACCATTTTTTTTAAAAGAGTTTTTACATATAAAATTAACAGTTTCTGAGCTTATTGGTTGCTGGGATAGATTTGTGACATTCTTCCTCTTTTCCTGATCACTGTTTTTGAATTTTTCTTAGCTTCTGTTCACACCCTTCTCAGGTCTCCCAATCTAGAAGAGAAGTTGGAAACTACTGGTATTTACCAAGACAAGGTTAAGCTGGGGACACAGTAACAATATTTATTGAAATGCAATGGGAATAGTCATAGCCCTAACAATTGCAAATTTTAAAATTCAAATAAATCTACCTACTATATGAATTATTAAAATAAATAGTAGTCTGCTTAGGCAATGCAGATGTTTCTGTTTAGAATCAACATTTATAAATTAAATTTTTAAAGAGAAACACATGGTAAGATTATGGTATGTCAACTTCTGAGGTTTTACCAATCTGTTGAGAAAGACACAATTGCCCTAGACAAATGTTTCTTTTGCTTTTAATGAATTAACTTCTGAGTTGTGGAGATAAATTTCAAACCAATGGATTTGACAAACATGTGTAACATACAGTCAACATGATTAGGTGAAACATTACATTAGGTCAGGCATGGGTCTCCAACAGCTGTCTCCAACAGCTGTGTGGCCCTGAACAAAATGCTAATCCCACAAATACTCAGTTCTGGAATATGTAGAGCTGATACAGTGTGGGAACAATAGCTTAAATCTGTGATAGTTTTGCTGTATTCATCGTAGCCATTAGGTTCTTGCATGCAGGAAACCATAAAATAGTGCCACTTCCTATAGACAGATATGCAATAGCCAAAAACAGTTTCATATTCACAGCTTTCCATGTTCAACGTATCAAACCCCAGACTATTCATCTCGCCATCTATTTCTGTGTATACATAAGGAACCCCATCTGGAATGAGGACCTCCAACAGTTAATGACAATTTTTCATGAAGAGTGAGATTAAGAGATATATTTTCTTCCCACTTTATTATTTGAAATTTCTCATTTTATTCATTTGTTTTTTAAATAATAGCTTTCCTCTTTGAAGAGCCAAAAAAAAGTGACAAAAATTCTACAGATCCTTCAAGTATCATGTTCTTTTTATTAATTTTTAAAAGGTTATCATCTATCAGCTGATTTTAGATCATAATTACACAAAATTCCGTCTAATTTTCTCATTAATGAAAGCTCTAAAACTGTGTGTTTGATTGTTAATTTCTTTATTTTTTAATGAAACAAACAAAAAATAAAAACCCTAAATATTTACTGTTTTATTCAATAGGTGAATTACTCCTGCATGTACTGGATTGATGCTATTTCACTGCAAAGATTTGATTATGCATGCTACTGCTCTACTCTCCATGGAAGACTTCACAAATTAAGTCTAAACAGTGAAAGAATCCATATTAGCACAGCACTTTGGGTACCCACTGTAAATCCACCGCAGATGGCAGTTGAGGTAAAGCCCATTCACAAATACAAATGTACAAATTCTCAACCAAAACCCATAGCATAGCACACAAGGCCTCTATGATCTGGCCCCTGCCTACTGCTCTAACTTTATCACCAGTGATGTCCTTCATTTTAGCCATGCCTGATAACTTTACCAAAGTATATTTCATTCTCATTCTGTATCACTGCATGTGCTATTTTCTCTCTGTAGTTTGTCCTCCTGGCAACTTGTGCCCAATAAGTCAACTCATGTTCATCTCTTATTTTAGCTCACATTTCAATTCTTCCATACAGCCATCAGGACTTTCCAGACAGAATCAAGCCCTTTAAGCTTGTTCTCCAGAGTTCTAAGCTCATGCCTTGTTCTTAAGCATCTGTCTCTTACTTTTGTTTGTTTCCTGCCCCACATCATGAGTCACTGCAGGTCAACAGCTAGGGTCTGTTCATCTTGAGGTTTCTCCTGATTAGTAAAATGCCTGGAACCAAGGAGATATTACAAATAGGTAATTAGAGAAACGAATCAATAAACTTTTCTCTCTTAAATTTAAATAATGAAAACATCCCAGGCAAAGATAAAGTATTCTAACTAAAGCTGTTAGTCAGAATAAATTAGATAATGTTTTAGAAACAAAGAACCTCAAAATCTTAAAGCCTTCCTTTTCACTCATGGAAAATCCGCTGTACGTTGTAGCAGCTGTTCAGGTCAAAGATCCTCTTGGCGATCCAGGCAGATGGTAGCTTGATCATCCTGTGGCTTCACCATGTGGAACCTGTAGTCTCCTCACAGAAAGAGTGCAGAAGGGCCTCATATGGTCTACAGAATACTTGAGTTCAGAAATGGTACAAGGCATGCCCACTTACTCCTCTTAATCTGGAATTAGTCAGGTGGTTACAACTAATCACAAGGGAGAAGGGACATATAATATTTTCCTCGCCTACTCAGAGACAATAACCACATGTGGGTCAGTGCTTTTTTAGTCCTTACCATAGTTATGAATACAAAGCATGTGTGGTTCTCTTAATTTGGGATATGGAACACAGATAGATAAGAGTATAAACAAGAAATAAACAACCATGAATCTATTGCTGGCAAATAGAATCTGTCCTTATGGGGTCCCAATTATATTGTGTAAGGGGAGAGAAGTATCTTTAGATCTCATAAAATAACAGGACAACCAGGTTTTCACAGAAAGAAAAAAAAGAAAGAAGTACAGCTACTGTGAATGGCAATGATTTATTAGGGTGACTTAGCTTAGAGAAAAGGTGACTGAGTAAGAAATTGTAACTATCTTCAAATTACTAATGTTGTTTAATATGAGTGAACTTGTTGCAGCAGAAAGGACTAATCATAAGCTGTGTAAAAAAAGGTTATAATTTCTGCAAGTATTGCAGAATGTTCTAAAAAGGGAAGATATAAATCTATTTAGTGGTTCATCAATTTTTCTGATTCGGATTTAGTGCAGTATTGTGGAAAGAATGCTGAAATAAGTCTTCAAGGTTCTAGACATGGTTCTATCAGAAAACACCTGAGTCAGCATTTATAAAATTATCCAAGCACTCTGTGCCTTGATTATTAATCTATAAAATGGAGGAAAGTCAAAGATATGAGTTCTAAGATATTTTCCGACTCCAAAAGTTTGTAATTTCTGTAAGTCACTTATTTATTCATAAAGTATTCCATAAAGATCAGGTGCAACAGTTTAGTTTAAAACACGTAAAAAAATCACTTCCTGGTGTTACTCCAACACCACCTTTCACCTCCCTCCTCATCTCTGCAAAGTTTCAGGCTTCCTTTTTCCTGGTGTATCTTCTTTAAAAGGAGATAACCAGGTGTTGAACAGGCTTGTTAAAATCATTACTGCCTAATTGAAATGTTCTCTTTGAAGCAATAAGAAAAATGAAAGGACATTGAAATAGGAAGAAATTGAAAGTGCAGCTGTCCAAACAATGTATTTCTGGCATGAAATACTCACTTATTCAGGATCCTCCAGAGTTACAGCCAACGAATGAAAGAGATCTCCCTTAGTCACACCTTGATAATAAAAAATCCAAATGTTTCAAGCTGGAAAATCTTTAGCTCTGATTTTATGTAAGTTTTCAAAATACCAACTTGATTTATTTTATACAAGATCATCAGAAATTGGAGAGATAGTAACAGAGCTTTTTTAAAGTATCTTTCATTAGTCTATGGCGACAATTTAAAAAGACAAAATTTGTCATCTTTATGTTGTAGTAGAAACTTGTAGAGGTTTTCTACTTTTTTTTCTCCCACTTATAGGTTTTTCTTTCCCTTATATATGAAGGGTGTTCAAAAAGTTCATGGAAAGATTCATATTATCTTTGATTCTATTTTTCCATGAACTTTTAAAAATACCCTCATATTGGCCTCTGGAATGAAGGCATTTTTTTCAAAAATCCAAAAATCTAAAATGACAGTTCAAAATTTCTCTTGTCCCCTAAGGTGCAGAATTTATCTAAATGACTTTGCTTCATGCAGACTTTCCTACTGGACCTGGCACTGTGGTTTTTGAAGCCTAATCTTGATGTGAAAGACAGCAAGATTCAATCCTCAGGGACACAATGGGACCTTTAACCAATTAGTGGGAACCAGAAGTCCAAATGCGGGCCCAGGGGAAGGTAACACAGGTGTTTCTGGGCCTATGTCAGTGACATGTAACCTTCCCTCTGATTGTTCTGGCCATGTGTTTTAGTCAGATTGGGCTATCATAACGATCTACCAGAATTTGGGTGGCTTAGAAAACACTTATTTCTGAAAGCTCTGAAGGCTGAGCCATCCAAGATCAAGGTATCTGTAGACTCCATTCCTAGTAAGGGCCGGCTTCTGGGTTCCAGAGGAATGTCTTCTTGCTGAATCCTTACATGGTGAAGAAAGAGATTTTTTTCTCTTTGTCTCTACTTAATAAGGACACTAATCTCATAATGTGGGCTCCATCCTCATGACTAAACCACTTCCCAAAGGCCCTGTCTCCTAATACCATCAGTGTATTTGTTGAGAAAATGGAATGGTTTGGTCAGGCCCCCTTGCCTCGGGTCTGGTTGGATGTGGTACAGCACATTCTTTGTAAATAAATTGGGTGTGGGTGTGGAGTTAGTGCGCATGCATGCCAAAGTATCTTTTTAGTTTTGTTGCTATTGTGTGTTCAGGAGAGAGTTTGTGAAGCAGCACTGGCCGGGAGAGCTCGCATCTAAAAAGAGCATATTTGCTTTGCTGGCAGCTGCTCAGTTTTTCTTTGGACTTTGCCAGTAGCAGTTGAGTTTCTGAGTTTCTCTTTGGGCCGCCTAGCTCTAAGACATGTCTGTGCTGAATAAAGACTACTCTTTCTTCAACCAAGGCTCCAAGGACCTTTCTTCCAGTTACCTAGCTCATAGACCTGCATGTGAAGGGTTTTTGTCCCAATCTGGACAATGGGCTTGAGGGCTCCAGACCCAACCCTAGCTCTACAGTATTTTTCAGGGTTCTCCAGAGAAGCAGAACCAAAAGGAAATAGATATAGATATAGATAGATACAGAAATAAATATATAAGAAGGGATTTATTGGGCCGGCCCGGTGGCGCACTGGATAGTGCGCCGCTTGGGAAGCGCAGCGGCGCTCCCGCCCGAGGGTTCGGATCCCACATACAGACCGGTTCCTGCTCACTGGCTGAGCGAGGCGTGGGAGCAACATCAAGGGTTGCAATCCCGTTGCCGGTCCCCGGTCTGGTACGGGGGCAACACTGAGGGTTGCGATCTGTTGCCGGACACGGAAAAAGACAAAAAAAAAAAAAAAAAGAAGGGATTTATTATGGGAATTGTATCATGTGGTTATAGAAACTGAAAAGTCCCATGACATGCTCCCTGCAAGCTGAAGGACCAGGAAAGCCAGTGGTGTAATTCAGTCCAAAACCCTGAGGCAGAGGAGAAGCAGGGAGAAGCACCCCAGAGTTCAAAAGGCCAATAATCAGGAGCCTCCATGTCTGAGGGTAGGAGATGAATGTCTCAGCTCAAGAAGAGAGACAGACAGTTTGTCTTTCCTTAGCCTGTTTGTTCTATTTGGCCTTCAAGGGGATGATGACCACCCACATTGGTGAGGGTGGATCTTCTTTTCTCAGTCCACTGATTCAAATGCTAATCTTTTCCAGAAATTCACTCACAGACACACCCAGAAATGTTTTGCAAGCTCTCTGTGTGTATCCCACAGTTGACTCATAAAACTAACCATCAAAATCATATCAGGGATTAGGACCTCAACATGAGAATTTGGGGGAGACACAAACTCTTAGTCCATAGCATTATGGCTACCCACAGAAATCCTCTGCTCTAGCCCAGATTGCCAGATACTAAAGATATCAAGCAAAGGGATCCCTCAGAGGCTCGACTTTTTATGCCATATGCATTAAGAATCACTTTCCCCTCTTCTTAGGTGCAGTTGCCCTGTATTGAGACACAGTTCCTGACCTGGAACAAGCCTCCTCATTTTGAGTTCTCTGAGGAAGTTGTAAAAGACAGTGCCATATTGCAGAATGAGGAAGAGCAGTAGGGTTTGAAAAGAAGCAATAAGTTTTGGATATGTCTCTACGTACCACTTGTATAGTCTTGAGTAAGTAATTTTTCTGAGCTCCCTTTGCTCACTTTGCAATAATAAAAAGAGTGTTATTTCAGCTTTGGTGTGATGGTGCCCAGCTTTGAAACAAATCATGGTCAAACCTGTCTATCCAAATGATAGGCTCAACATAAGCATAGGCTTCACACAGTAGGCTTAACCTGTTATGGACAGCAAAATATAAGATGAGTCTCCCAACAAGCTCTCTCTCCCAACAAGCAAAGAATTTTACTGCTTTATAAATAGTACCTGGAATAATCTTCCTCCATGCAAAACTATTATGAGAAGACGAGAAGCAGGTATTGACAGCAGCCTCCTGACGGACATAAGACAACCAGCCTAGAAACAAAGAAAAGGCATTCTCTGGATGACTGAGCATAAAGGTAGGGGCAACCCAGGTTCCTAATGACATCCATCAGTTGGTGAGGCATTCCTCAGAAAAACAACTTCAGAACTTTTATTAAGTATGCAGAGAAGGCTTTAAGTGACAACTAAATTGCTGCTTCTTTTTGCCAAAAGTTTCCTTATTAACGTACCCACCCATCTCAGTTTTTACCCATCTCTCAGTCTGTCAGTGACATGGATAGTCATGCTTAGCTCTGGCGCCTGAAGCCCCTAAGAATGAAGAAGCAGCTTTTTATTTTCCAACCATGTTTTTATTTTGTTTTGCTTGAGGGATCGGAGGAGAGACAGGGCAGGGTATCTGTGACCACAATACCCTCTTGAGTTTCCCTTTCTTTTCCAGGAGATACAGGAATATTTCTCTCTACCTTCCTTCTCTAATTAGTAATTACTCAAATTCAACGGAGAGTCTGTGCTGTATATAATTAGGTCACAAATCAAAACCTATCCCAAACAAAGCCATCATATTCACAAGGTGATTTTTCAAAACCCATTATATGTCTTCATGTAATTATTAGTCTAAGGAATATCAGTCAATTTCTAACACAGATGGTGGTATAAGAGCAGCAAATTCCATCTGGACCAACCAGATGGGAAAATAGCATTAAAGTTATACAGATGGAAAATATAGGCTTTAGAAAAAATATCCTGACTTTTTAAACTTTTTTTTGTTTCTTTCAATGACAACATAGCTACTCATCAATGATGACATCTGCCTTCTAACATAGGAAAACCCAGTTCTTGCCATTTGTTTCCAATTTTAAAGGTGTAAAAATTAAAACTTTCCTTTAGAACAACAGTGATGTAAGCTTAGGGGTATAGATAACTATATAAATTAGAGGTATATTTATTTAAATTTAAGATTGTATCTATGAATTAGGGATATATCTATGTAATGTGAGAAATGTAGATAAGTTAAATTAGATGTGTTGATCTATGTAAGTTTAAGAGTGTTGATATCTATTTGAATTAAGCATATAGCTGTCGGTATACATTTAGGGCTATAAATACATATGTAAGTTTAGGGTTGTGGATATCTATATAAATTAGAGTTGTAGATAGCTATGTAAGTTAGGGTGCAAATACTTACTTAAGTTTGAGGTATAGATATTTCTATAACCTTAGGGACATAGCAAACTACATAAGTTAGGGGTGTAGATATTTATATAAATGTTCGAGAGTAGTTAACTATGCAAGTTTAAAGGTATAGATATCTATATAATCCTGTGAGTGTAGACATCTATTTAAGCTACAGCATAGACATCTATACATTTCCTGTTCTACTCTGATAAATAATGGATCCCATCTTTGAACTCTGACTGAAAAGATGTAATAGTTATTTTTATTTTCATTTGTAACTGTACTAGGAGCCCAGAAAAATCAGACAGATGCACTGATGATCATTTCTTGGAAATTAAGCAAATTTATGTCTTTCCACCACAGATTTGATTTAGTGATATGGCTGTCACTATCATTGTCGTCTATGTTCAAGTCCTTATTCTGCATCATACTATGGATGTGACTTGCTTTATTATTCAATTTTATAAAAATGACTTTGATTATTTGTAAGGATGAAACAGTACAGCATATAAGAATGTTTAGCAGATTTTGTCACTTACGCATTTCTCCCACAGGCCCTTAAGCTGGCCAAAATACACAGGTCTCATGGAGCCTATGATGCTCTGAGTTTCTCTTGTGAAAGTCACATATACATTTTGAAGATGGGGAGACAGCTGGGTTAGGCCACTAGAGACAGAACACAGAGAACCCCCAGTAAGGAGGAACTAATGGAAGTCCCTTCAATTCTTAGAAGGCGGTGGGCTAACATGAAAAAAATAATCTGTTCAAAGTCTAGAACCAAAAGTCAATCTTACTACAAATGCAAACTATTGTCTCAGGTAGTGTTCCTACATTTTAGTTTCCTCATCTACAAGGTGATAATAAGAATACCAGTATACTGAGTGAAGACTCTACCAGGCCTCTACAAAAAACTTAAATAAATAAATATCACAACATTCGGAGGCACTATTTAGGCATATGTTGGGTGGGTTGTTCTTAAGGTGAGCTGAGGTGGAAAGGGCATAAATACTAAGTATCTTCTATGTGTCACCACTGCAAATGAGGCATCTCTAAATGTAGTATCTTACTTAGAGATACTATAAATATAGTATCTTATTTAGAGATACTATAATCTTATCATTTTTATGATAATGAGACATAGCGGACATACATTTATACATTTTGCAAGTTTGAAACTAAGAATTATGGAGATTAAGTAACCAATCCTAGCTTGTGTAACAGCCAATGAGTGAAAAGGCAGATAGATATAGCCAGCCAATCTGCCTCCAGTTCTTAAATTTACATAAGCAAAGTTCTTGTTTCCATGGAAAACTGTTTGAATATATTCCTGGCAACACTGGTCGTTTTGATTTTGTTGAATACCCTTATTTGGGGCCAACCTCCCACCGGCGTTCTAAAACACAGGCTAAACTTTCTCAGACCTGCCTTCTCATGATTTCTTCCTGTTTTCTTGGTGTGTGGCTCCGTAGTCGACCTGAAGAGGTATGACCTAACCTTCAGATTCATAAACCCACACTGGGTTCCGTGGCCTAGGAACAAAAGCTTTCACTTTCTTGTGGTCCGGTCCACTTACATAATGATTTGGAAGAATATGCCACCTTCTCAAGGCTCAAGTGACATTCCTCATAAAGCAGTTCTTAAAGCTACATTATAGGTTAGGCAACATCATAGTGTTATCAGGGAGGTATGTTAGTAGAAGAATTGCATGGTAATATGTAGTGCAGTTTATCTCATCAATGAGAGACAAAATAAGCTTTTTGACCAAAATAATTAATTTACATAAATAACCTTTTATTATTCCTCAAATAATATTTTTTTATTATTAAGAGAGCACTCTGTGCTCTCTTTTCTTACTTCCAATCTTAATTTTGGCCCTCAGCCTTTCTCACTTAGATTTTTTAATGGATTATTTGCTTTGATTTTTGTCCCTTTACCCCTTCCAAACTACATGGCTTTAGAGTTAGATTTTTGAGGCAGTTTCTTGTGCAATTCTTGAATATTTTGGTTTCCTTACAATTTTTTTTTCTTTTTTATCTTTTCTTTTTTTTATACTTATCATACGTACATGTGGGGTACAAGGTTGATTTTTGATAATTGTTTAGAATGTGTGGTGGTTAGATCAGTATAGTTAGCTTATTCATCATTACAATATGCAATCATTCTTTGTGTCCCTCGACCAATTCCTCATTAGCCATTTTCCTTTTCCCCTCCCCTCTGGTTTTCCACCTCTAGTTTTCTAAAATTTCAATCTATTAATGTGATTGTTTTATCTTCCTTTCTTTCTCTGTCTCTCCTTGTTGTTCATTTGTTTATTTATGGATTCAGCTCCCAGTTATGAGTGAGAAAATGTCATATTTCTCTTTCTGTACTTGGGTTGTTTCACTTGGGATAATTTTCTCCAGACTAATCCATATTGCTGCAAATGGTAGAATTTCATTCTTTTTTATGGCTGAGTAGTATTCCATTGTGTGTGTATCCAGTCATCCATTGATGGACATTTAGCTTGGTTCCATCTCCTAGCGATTGTAAATAGAGCTGCAATAAACATGGGAGTGCAGGTATCCCTTTGACCCGGTGTTTTTCAATCCTCTGGATATATCCCCAGGAGTGGGATTGCTAGATCATATGGAAGTTGATGTTAGGTACAACACCTTTATGAAGCATTGCTGATGAGTTTCTTTCCACTAACCTCAAAACATTTCATACTGTGCATTAGCTATCTGTAGCCACTACCAGCTCTCTGTATCTTCTTGCATTTGCACAGAATTACCCCATTGAATTTGGACACTCACCCCTTCAATTCCCATATGAATAATTCTTGCCCATGTCTTATGACTTAGCTCAATCATAATACTCATGATAAAACCTGCTGACCCTCAAACTCTGGGTTGAGTGTCTTAGTCCTATATCTCTTTGCTTAGTTTTTGCTATGACTGACATTCAGTCAGTGCATCTGGAAGAACCATACTGATTTAAAATGTTTTGATAGTCTTCTATGCCAGTTAATAAGTAGCTGTTCCTCCAAACCCTGCAAGTGTTCACCATGCCAACATAGCCCTCTGTGGCCATTCTTCCAGGATATGCCACACCTGCCTCAAATCCAGGAACTTAATAAGGCCCACATGACCTTGCTCCAGTGCTACAATTGAGGTGGCCATCCTTATGGTCAATATCTGTGCCATGGTATTAATTATTTTAACTCTTACCTCTGCCCTTGTTGTAGCACTTGGGGCAGCTCATGATAACAGTTGGCATATTTGTCTATCTTCCCATAGTAGCTTAAGGGAAGGAGCTCTATCATACACATCATTTCATGACCAGCATCTGGAGGCACGCTTAGAAAAATACAGTTAGTCAATGAATGTTTATGAATGAATGGGTGAATAAAATTATGTATAGCACAGCTATCTACATGCTGGCTGCATTGAAAATCCCTTCACCCAAATGCAATCATACAAGCTTCATAGAGCAGAGTTGATGCTTTTCTTAAAACAGACACCCAACTCATTATTTATTTATTTATTTATTTTACTTTTCTATTGTGTTCTTAATTTGAGTTCTTAATTAGTTAACTAAAACAAATGCCTTGTTTCGCACCTTCACATAGCTCCCGCACAGGTTAGAATAGATATACTCAACAATTTGTGAGTCGGGTCTGCTCTGCTTCCTCTGCGAGCAATGACCAAGGTCCCACACAGTGAAAACAGGCTGCCAACAATTCTAGACTGCTGCTGGACTGGAGAGGGGACAGGGCTTCAGGGGCAAGTAAAAATGCCACAAAGTTTCCAACCATTTTTAAGTTGCCTTTTTCTTGTTGCCACATTTGCTTGGTTGCTGTAAGCCTTTGGCTATTTTTCAGAGCTCTGACAAAGTTGGTTCTGACAGTTTTCGCTTGCTTTTTGAAGTTTTTGTGAAGGTCGAGAGCTGAAAGCTGCCTACTCTGCCATTCGCTGACATTACTCCAGACACCGTAGTCATTATTTATAAAGTATACAGCCACTGCTTCATACACCAGGGTTCCCTTCTTCACCATTGTCACTGTTGTGGTTTAGCATGTGTATTACGCTTTCTATTTCCTAAAACCCTATGATCATTATTTTATATTATACGTGGTATCTATGCACAGCCCGTTAAGGCCACATTGAAATATTTCTGAGAAATTGTGAAGAAACCTTCCAGTGAGGAAAGATGACAATGTGAACCATGGCCAGTCACCTTGATTTCCATAGGTCATTTATCACAGGTGAGTGTGAATGGTACATTCTAAGAAACCCCAGCTTGGAATTAAATCCTGCTAACTTTCAAAAGTACAGCACAAAAATGTTATAATATCTGAATAATATACAAATCCTTGAGAGTAAACAAAATAATTTTAATTGGCTATTTACTCATATATAAAAATATGATATTTGAATTACCCACTGTACGACTATATAGCCAAAACAAATCTATGAATGCTTATTTGTTATCCAGTTCTTTTCCTTTATTTTTCAAAATAATTTATTTGTTTACTAATGTTTATTGAAACTTATTGATTGTATAGATATATGGGGCACAGAGTTATATTTCAATACAGTATACATTGTGTGATGATCTAATCAGGGTACTAGCATATACATCATTATATAATTTAATCATTTCTTTGTGATGTGCACATTTAATCTCCTCTCTTCTAGCAATTTGATAACATGCAGTAAATCATTATTAATTATAGATTCCTAGGTCAACTGTATACCAGTAGAACTTATTTTTTCTATCTACCTGTAATTTTGTGTCTATTAACCAGCCTTTCACCATCCCTATCCCCCCTCCCCTCCCCTCCCTTTCCAACCTCTATTAACCATACTTCTCTCTCCTTTTAACGATTCAACTTATTATTATTTGTTTGTTGGTGGTTATTTGTTTGGTTTTGTTAGCTCCCACATATGAGTGAGAACATGTGGTATTTCTCTTTCTGTGCTTGGCTTATTTCATTTAAACATAATTTTCTCCAAGTTTATACATGCTGTTGCAAATAGCAGATTTTTTTTTTTATTCTGAGTAGTATTCCATTGTGTATATGTACCACATTTTCTTTATCTAGTTACCCATCAATGGACATTTAGGTTGGTTCCATATCTTGGCTATTGTGAATAGAACTGTGATAAATGTGGCAGTTCAGGTATCCCTTTGACATGATGATTTCTATTCCTTTGGGTATATACCCAGTAGTGGGATTGCTGGGTCATACGTTAGTTCTATCTGTAGTTGTTTGAGAATCCTCCATACTGTTTTCCATAATGGCTATTCTAGTTTACAATCCCACCAACAATGTATAAGGGTTCCCCTTTCTCCATATCCTCACCAACATTTGTTATTTACTGTCTTTTTTAATAGCCCATCTTTCTGGATCAGCGAGATAGCTCAATGTGGTTTTGAATGTTAAAGAATGTTAAATAATTTCTTTAGGCTAAAAGAAAATGATCCAGAAGAAATCCAGATATTTAGGAAGAAATGAAGAACACCAGAAATAATGAATATTTTAGTAAATGTAAAATGCCCTTTTAAAATCAAATCTCTATATTTGAATAAGTAGTTAAAAACAATTTTTTAAACGTAGTGTTTATAGTATATATATATATATATATATATATATATATATATGAGATGGAATATAAGACAACAAAAGTGAAAGGATCAAGGTGAGTTGACAAAGTTATGATCATATGAATTTTTGTTTTTCCTTAAGATATTATATTTAAAGACTTTTTATAATTTCAAAGTTAATATTATAATTTCTAGAGTAGCCAACAAAATAATAATACAAAAAGATGAATAAAACCTTAATAGAAAATGTTAAAATGGAATGCTAAAATTATACATTTTACCCAAAACAAAGCAGGGCGGGAATTAAAAAAAAAAATGGGAGAAAAATAAAATAAATACAAATATGAGAGACAAATACAATAATACAAATAATTGCATAATTGGATTAAACACAAATTAAAAGGCAAAGATTATTAGCTGTACTTAAAAGAACAAAAAACAGAAGAAAACAGTACAAAAAAGAACATAAATAAGACTACGTACTGTTTATGAGAAAAAAAACCTAAGCATAAAGACACAGATAAGTTGAAAGAATAAGATTCGGAAAAGTTCTATCATATACAGAGTAAGGATAAAAAAGGTTGAATAGCTCTATTAATAACAAAGAAAAGTAGATTTCAAGACATAAATATTTCCATAGATGAAAAATGATAATATTTATAAAATATCAAGAATTCAAAAAGATATAATAATACTAAATAGGCATACAAAATAAATGAAACAAAAATGGATAGTTTGTGAGTTGGAAAGTAACAAATTCACATAGAAGAAGATTTTAATACATTTTTCTCAGTAATTAAAAAAATTAAGTATAAAAAACTCAGGAAATTATAGCAGATAGAAACAGCATCAACAAACTTTACTTAACTAATAACTATACAACAGTATAATAAAAAATGTACAGTATTTTCAAGTGTATATGCAGTGTTCACCAAGATGTGTTATATTTTGGACCATAAACTAGAACTGATAAACACCAAGAACCTGAAATGCAAAGTATGCTTGAAGTCTTCAATTACAACAATATTACATTAGTAATCTGTTAACGGTAAGATTTCCAAAATTTCACAAATATTTGGAAATTCTAAATAGCTCATAAGTGGCAGAAAAAATCATGAGAAAACATAGAAAATATTATAGCTGAAGGACAATACAAAAAAAATAGTTATCACAACCTATGGGATGTAGTGAAAGCAATGCTTAAGGAAATATCTATAGTTTTAAATATTATACTAGAAAAGAGAAAGCTATGAAAGTATTTAAACTTCCAACTTAAGTAGAATAAAAAGAACATATTATTCTAAAGTAAGTGTAAGGAAGGAAATAATAAAAAAAGTGGAAATTAGAATAATAGACAATTACAAAAACAAATAAAAATTTCATTCCTTGAAAACATTAATAAAATTGATACGCCCCTATAATACCGATCAAGAAAAAATGTTATATGTCAATCGTATGCAAATTGCTAACATCAGAAGTAAAGAGAGGACAGGACATTATTGCAAATAATACATATTAAGACAACAATGAAAATATATTATGAATAACTTTCTGCCAATAAATAAAGCAATTTATTGCAGAAAGATCAAATTACTAAACACACCCACACTACCAAAACTGAGATAACAAAAAATAGGAGAGCCAAATAGCTCTTACTTACCAAATTGTTTTTGTAATAAAAACTTCTGTAAATAGCTTCAGGTGAAGACAGCTTTCTTTACTGATGAATTCTAAGAATGATGGAGAATAAAAGAATGTCAATTCTCTGCAATCTTTTAAAGAATATAGAAGAGAAGAGGACACTTCCCTATTTGTTTAAGAGGCAAGTCATAGGGTGACCAACTTCTTAAAAAACCAACCTGGAATGCAGTCATACTACCCCCAAAATATACAGTAAAATATTGTACACAAATGAGTTATTGCTTTAAACTAAACACATCGGCATTTTTGAAATTACACATTATTCTATATTAATTGCTTTTTGTTACATAAATGATATTATTGAAACAGATTAACACTAGCACTACTTAACAGTGACAGTAGTAATTAATAACATGACCGATTAAATAAATAATATGTGTGAGATAAATATAATAATATTTTATGTTTCTTTCTGTCCTCTAACATTTAATTTCGTTAGTTTTAACTCTTTATAGGGTATTTAAATTTTTCAGGCTACATTACTGGACATTCTTTACTTACAAAAATGTAAGGCTTTTTAAAGAGAAGTTATAAACACAATAGGACCAAGTAAACATATATTACCTATATTTAATTACAAAATGAAATGTTTTATTGCTATTCCATTATATAGTAGATAACAAATCTTCTATATAATGGAATAAAACTTCTCTGAATTGCCAACACAATTTAAGAAATTACACTTTTCTTATTATATGTAAAGGTAAAACCGAATACTGTCAATTATAAACTACTCTGACTTGCAGAACTGCTCTTATTAAGTTCACATCACGCTGATTCCTGTTGTCAAGTCATGTGATGGCATCAGGTTAAATATTTTCTCAACAAAGTGTTTTAGCATGGTACACTTCCGAAATTATTTACTAAAACAGGTGGTTTGGGGGATTCTAGGAAATTGATAGAAAAAAATCAATAAAACCAAAACTTCCTTCAATGAAAAACATAATAATGAAATCAATTTCTTTAGGCTAACTAAGAAAGAAAAAAGAAAAGAAAAGAAAAGAGAAAGAACACAGTTTACAAATATCAGAAATGAAAGAGGTAACAACACTTCAGAACCCAGGGCATTCCAATGATAAGAAAGAAATACTATTAAAAAACTCTATTGATAACTGAGAAGAAATGGATCACTTCCTTGAAAGACAAAGACATCGGCCAAAACTCACAAGAGATGGTATAGACCTATATATACTAAAGGAATTAAATCAATTAATTGATTTAATATCAAAGGAATTAATAACCTTCCAAAACAGAAAGCAGCAGGCATAGATGGGTTACCTAGTGTATTTGACCAACATTTAAGAGAGAAATTATATCAATTTCTACAATTTCTTTCAGAACATAGAAGCAGAGCGATTACTTTGTAACTCATTCTATGAGGTCAGTCATACTGCAATACCAAAATAAGACAAAGACATTACAAAGCACTATGGAAAACAGTATGGAGTTTTCTCAGACAATTACAGATAGATCTTCCATATGATCCAGCAATTCCACTTCTGGGTATATACCCAGAGGGATGGAAATCATCATGCCCAAGGGATACCTGCACTCCCATGTTCATCGCAGCTCTGTTTACAATAGGCAAGACAAGGAGCCAACATAAATGGATGATTGGATAAGGAAACTGTGGTATATACACACCATGGAATACTACTATGCCATAAAAAAGAATGAAATTCTCCCATTTGCAACCACATGGATGAGCCTGGAAAAACTTACATAAAGTGAAATAAGTAAAGCACAGATGGATGAATATCACATGTACTCACTCATATGTGGGAGCTAAGAGAGAAAGAAGGAAGGAAAGAAAGACCACAGTGGTGTGTTGGACTTGCAGAGGGAAAGAATATTCCTTGGGCTACACAGTGGAGTGGGAGGGAAAGGGGAGGGAGAGGGAGTTTGGCAATAATTGGGTGGGGGACACAGGGTACAAATGCAATTTGTGGTAATGGGTATGCTGACAATGTGAATCTGGCCCTCACATCATGGACAGAAGGGGTGACAATCAGCTTTGCATCTCATGGATATTCATAACCAATAAAAAGAAGAAGAAAACTACAGGAGACTATCTTTCATGAACATAGATACAAGAATCCTCAACAATATATTAGCCAAACTAATCCAACAATGAAGAAAAAGAATTACACACAATGACAAAAAAGGGTTGATCCCAGGTACACAAGGGATCAACTTTCAAAAATAAGTTAATGTAATCTGTCATATCAACATACTAAAAAGAAAAATCACATGATCATGT
>NW_007727641.1:53718-56231 GCF_000696425.1 Galeopterus variegatus
GAGAGAAAGAAGGAAGGAAAGAAAGACCACAGTGGTGTGTTGGACTTGCAGAGGGAAAGAATATTCCTTGGGCTACACAGTGGAGTGGGAGGGAAAGGGGAGGGAGAGGGAGTTTGGCAATAATTGGGTGGGGGACACAGGGTACAAATGCAATTTGTGGTAATGGGTATGCTGACAATGTGAATCTGGCCCTCACATCATGGACAGAAGGGGTGACAATCAGCTTTGCATCTCATGGATATTCATAACCAATAAAAAGAAGAAGAAAACTACAGGAGACTATCTTTCATGAACATAGATACAAGAATCCTCAACAATATATTAGCCAAACTAATCCAACAATGAAGAAAAAGAATTACACACAATGACAAAAAAGGGTTGATCCCAGGTACACAAGGGATCAACTTTCAAAAATAAGTTAATGTAATCTGTCATATCAACATACTAAAAAGAAAAATCACATGATCATGTCAATAGAGGCTGAAAAAGCATTTGACAAAATCCATTACTGATTCATGATAAAAGCCCTCAGTAAACTCAGAATAGAAATTTAACTAACTCAACTTGATAAAAAAACATCTATGAAAACCTACAGAGAACATTATACTTAATGGTAAGAGTTGAAGCTTTCCTACAAAGATAATACACAAGGCAAGGATGCCCCCTTTCACCACTCATTTTAAACATCATATTGGAAGTCACAGCTAATACAATAAAACAAGAAAAGCAAACAAAATATATACAGCTTGGGAAATAAGAAAATAAATTTGTCTTTGTTTGCAGATGATTTGATTGTCTATGTAAAGAATTGACAAGAAACAATATAAAAAAAAAGAAACTCCTAGAACTAAAAGTGATTATAGCAAGGTTGCAGTATATAAGGCTAATGTACAAAAGCAGGTTTCTATCCTATGTTCCATCAACAGACAAGTGGAATTTAAAATCAAAACATTTTCATTAGCACCCGAGAAATGTAATAATTAGGTATACATCTAGCAAAATATGCACAAGATCGATGAGAAAAACTAATAAACTGTAATAAAAGATATAAAAGTAGAAATAAATAAATGGAGAGATAATTCATGTTCATGGATAGAAAGACTCAATATTGACAAGATGTTAGTTTTCTTTAATTTGGTCTATAGACTCAGTGTAATATCAATCAATCCCAGAAAGTTATTTTTTTGGCGGCAGGGGAGGAGGGAAATTGCAAAACTTATTCTAAAGTATATGGTCAGGCAAAAGATCTAGAATGGCCAACTCCATATCGAATTAAAAGAACAACATTGAGCGAATGACAGTCAACCTAATGCCTTACTATAAAACTACATTAATCGGGACTGTGCAGTGTTAGTAAAATAAATGACAAATGCAAGGGCACTCAAATATTCATGGGAAAAAGAGGAATAAGATAATACAATTTTTTCCATGAACTTATTGAAGTACCTTGGTAGACCAATGGAAAAAGACAGAAATCCCAGCAATAGGCCCACACAAATACAGGCAACTAATCTTTGACAAAGAAACAAAAGCAATACAATGGAGAAACAGTCTTTTTAAAAAATGGTGTTGGAAAACCTGGATATCCACATGAAAGTAATGAATCTAGACACAGACTTTTCACCCTTTACAAATATTAGCTAAATTGGAAATGCAAAACTATAAATCTCCTAGAAGAGAGCAAAGGAGAAAACCTAGATGACCTTGAATATGGTAATGACCTTGCAGATAAGACACCAAAGGCACAATTTATGAGTGAAATAATTTGTATGCTGGACTTCATTGAAATTAAAACCTTTTGCTCTGCAAAAGACACTGTCCAGAGATTGAGAAGAAAAGCAAAAGACTGGGGAAAACATTTGCAAAACACGCATTTTATAAAGGACTATTATCTAAAACATACAAATAACACTTAAAACTCGAAAATAACAAGGCGAAAAAATTATTTAAAACTGGGTAAAAGACCTGAGCATATACCTCACCAAAGAAGGTATACACGTGGCAAATAAACGTATGGATAGGTGCTCAACATCACATGTTTTTGGGGAATTGCAAATTAAAACAACCATGAAATGCCAGTACAGACACTTTGAAATTGCCAAAATCCAGAACATGGACAACTCTAAATGCTGGCAACGATGTGCAGCAACAGTCGTTCTCAGTTCTGGAGAGAATGCAAAATGGTACATCCACATTGGAAGACAATTTGGCAGTTTCTCATAAAACTAAAGACACTATCACCATGAGACCTAGCAAACGTGCTTTTTTTGTAAAAACTCATATCCACACAAAACCTGCACATGGATGTTTGTAGCAGCCTTATTTATAATTGCCAAAATGCAGAAGTAATCAAGATGTCATTTGATAGGTAAATGGATAAACTGTGGACATCCAGATAATGGAGTATTTTTTTATGCTAAAAATAAATGAACTAAAAAAAATAAATTAATTTAAAAAATAAATAAAAATAAATAAAAATAAAAATAAATGAACTATCAAGCCACACACACACA
>NW_007727641.1:56824-58202 GCF_000696425.1 Galeopterus variegatus
CACACACACACACACACACACACACACACACACACACACACACACACACCAAAAAAAAAAAAAAATGAAAAAAAATATTGTTAAGTAAAAGAAGCCAATCTTAAAAGTTTATTTACTGTATGATCCCAACTATATGACATTCTGGAAAAGGCAAAACTATGGAAACAGTAAAAAGATTAGGGGTTGCCAGAGAGTAGAGGAGATGGAGGGTTGAAGAAGTGGGGCACCAAAGATATTTAGGTTAGTGAAACTATTCTGTGATACTATCACAGAAAATACATGCCATTATACATTTGTCAAAATCCATAGATTATACAGCACCAAGAGTATACAGCACCTAATGTAAACTGTGGACTTTGGGTGATAATGATGTGTCAATGTAGGTTCATGAATTGTAGAAAATTTACCTCTCTAATGACATTGACTGGGGGGAAGTTTGAGGGTGGAAGGAGTATAAAAGAGCTCTGCACTTTCCACTCAATTTTTCTATGAGGCTAAATCTGCTCAAAAAAGTATTTTTTAATAAATTAAAAATGATAAAAACAAATTAAAATATCACACATACACAAATACAGATAACAAGAGCAAAATGTGAAGTACTTAGATATAAATCTAATAAAGTACATATAGATAGGATATGTATGTGGAAAGTTACAAAGCACTGATAAAAAACTTTAGAATATCTCAACATGGAGAGATACTCTGTGCTTATAAATTAGAGAACTCAATATTGTTTAAATGTTAGTGATCCCCAACTTTATGTGTTGATTCAATGTGATTCAATAAACATCCTAGCAAGCATTGTCATAAATATTGAAAAGTGTTCTAATTCTTAATGGAAAACCAAAAGATCCAGAAAAGTGCACACAATTTTGAAAGAGAACAAAGCTAAAGGAGAAAATTTACCCAATTTAAGAATTGCCATAAAACTTCCATATCAGGACAGCATGGTATTTTGCAAAAGAAAAAGCACATTATTTGATGGAACAAGCCTCTTAGCAAATTTGGTATAGAAGGAGGAAAGTATCTCAATACAATAAAAGCCATATATGATAAACCCACTGCCAATATCATTCTGAATGGAGAAAAGCTTTCAGCTTTTTACAATGGGTTTGTAATAAATTGCTTAAGGAGAGGAACAAGACAAGGATGCCTGCTATCACCACTCCTATTTAACATAGTATTGGAAGTACTAGCCAGAGCAATCGGGCAAGAGAAAGAAACAAAGGGCATCCAGATTTGAAAAGACAAAGTCAAACTGTCCAATTTTGCAGATGACATGATCCTATATATTAGAACAGCCTAAAGACTATCAAAAATTAGATCTGATAAACAATTTTAGTAAAGTTGCAGGATATAATGTCTGCACAGAAAAATC
>NW_007727641.1:59224-63138 GCF_000696425.1 Galeopterus variegatus
AGAGGACACAAAAAGATGGAAAGACATTCCACATTTTGGACTGGAAGAATTAACATTGTGAAAATGTCCATACTACCCAAAGCGACCTACATGTACAACACAATCCCCATTAAAAAAATACCAATGACATTCTATACAGAAATAGAAAAAACAATCCTGCCATTCATGGAATAACAAAAGACCCTGGATAGCCAAAGCAATCTTGAGCAAAAAAAATAAAATAAAATAAAGCCAGAGGCGTATCACTCTGACTTCAAACTATTCTGCAAAGCTATAATGACCCAAACAGCATGGTACTGGCATAAAACAGACACTCAGACCAATAGAACAGAATAAAGACCCCAGAGATCAACCCACATACTTATAGCCAACTGATCTTTGACAAAGACCACAAGAACATTCATTGGGAAAAGACTGCCTCTTCAACAAATGGTGTTGGGAAAACTGGATATCTATGTGTAAAAAAATGAAACTGGACCTCAATCTCTTGCTGTATACCAAAATCAACTCAAAATGGTTTAAAGACTTAAACATAAGACCTGAAACTATAAAACTCGCCAAATAAAACCTATGGGAACCATTTCAGGATATGGTACTGAGCAAAGACTTTATGAATATGACCCCCAAACCACAGGCAATAACAACAACAAAATAAACAAATGGGGTTATGTCAAACTAAAAACCTTATGCATGGCAAAAGAAACAATTAATAGAGCAAAAAGACAACCTACAGTATGGAAGAAAATATTTGCAAACTATGCATTCAACAAGGCAAGGGGTTAATATCCAGAACGCACAAAGAACTCATACAATTCAACAGTATGAAAACAAGTAACCAAGTTAAAAAATGGGTAAAGGAGCTGAACAGACATTTCTCATATGAAAATATACAAATGGCAACATACTCAGCATCTATAAATACAAATCAAAACCACACTGAGAAATCATCTCACCCTAGTTAGACTGGATATTATCAAAAGGACGGAGAAAAACAAATGCTGGTGAGGATGTGGAGAAAGGGGAACATTCCTACACCATTGAAGGGACTGTAAATTAGTGCAGTCATTATGGAAAACAGTATGGAAGTTCCACAAACAACTAGAGAACTGTCATATGACCCAGCAATCCCATAGCTGGGTATATACCCAAAGGAATGGAAATCATCATGTGGAAAGAATATCTGCACTCGCATGTTTATCATAGCTCCACTTACAATAGCCAAGAGTTGGAATCAACCTAAATGTTCACTGACAGATGACTAGGTAAGGAAAATATGATATATATACTCAATGGAATACTCTCCTGCCATAAAAAAGAATGAAATTCTTCCATTCACAGCAGCATGGATGAACTTAGAGAAAATTATATTAAATGAAATAGCCAGGCACAGAAAGAGGAATACTGCACATCCTGACTCATACATAAGTGGAAGCTAAAACAAAGATGGGGGGGGGGGGAGAGAGAGAGAACAGAACTGTAGTTACTAGCGGTAGAAAAGCAGGAGGGGGAAGAGGCTGGGTGAGAAACCGGTTAAGGGTCAAAAAGATTGATTACGTTTTGTATACATGAATATACTAATTATCCTGATTCGATTGCCATATATTGTGCACATGTGTTGGTATTTGATTCTGTACCCCACAGATATATATAATCAATTATCTTTCAATAAAGAAACTTTCAAAAAAATAAATTCTAAAATGTAAAAAATAAATAAATAAAATTTCTACTTATCAAAGCCATTATTAAGAAAATTAAGAAATCAGCTACAGATTGAAAAAATATATGCAACTACCATATGTGACAAAGAAGTTGTATCCTGAATGGATAAAGAATTCACCCATAGAAATAAAAACAAAAAGGATACAATGTTTAAAATAAGCAAAAGTTTTGCATACACTTCACAGGGGAAGACCTATAAATGCCTAATGAGGATATTAAAAGTTGTTTAAAATTATTATTTTCAAGAAAAATTAAAATTAAAGCCACAGTGTGATAGCACGGCACACCTATCAGAATGTCTAAAATTCAAAAGATTGACAATAATAAAATCCTTTCCTGTTTGAGTGGATGTTGACAAACTGACACTCTAATACATTGCTATGGGGGGTGAATAAAATGGTATCAGCACTTTGAAAAATAGTTTGGCAATTTCTTTTTAATAAAGTTAAGCATAGTATTCTAATATCACTCAGCAATTCCATGCTTATGTATTTACCCCAGAGAAATGAAAATGTATTTCTGATAGAAGACTTGTGTACGAACAATTCTTATATCAGCTTTGCTCATAGAAGCCAATAAATCAAACTAATGGAAATATTCATCAGTAGGTGAATGAGTAAACAAATTGAGGTACATCCATACAATGAAATGCTATTCAGAAAAAAAAAGGTACCAATTACTGATTAATGTAACAATGTGGATAGATCTCAAAAACATTACACAGAGAAAAAGAAGCAAGTCATAAAAGGATACACAATGCATATTTCTATTTATATGAAATTCTAGGCAAAAATGAAATTTAACTTAGAATAACAAAAATCACATTTGTGGCTGCTCGTCTAGGGGTGGAGTGGGAGGCTCTTCTGCAAACATGCATGAGGGTGCCCTCCGGGATGATGTGGAAAATTTTTATATCTTGCTTATAGAGGTGGCTCCATATGTGGGGTGCCCTCCGGGATGATGTGGAAAATTTTTATATCTTGCTTATAGAGGTGGCTCCATATGTGTATATATTTGTCAAAATTCATTAAACAAAATTCTTCAATCTATGCTTTTTATTGTATACTAAATATGCTAAAAATAAGTAAATGGCTGAGGGAGTTAGACTTACAGAACAGAATGCAAATATTATAAGTCTCCACAGAGTACAAAATATATAAAATAATCAAGAAAATTCAGGAAACTTAGTAAAGTTATACAACTTCTTACTTCTTTTGTAATAAGAAGTTAATAAATGAAACATAAATTTACCAAACAATAATGTGAATCTTTTAGTTTATATAATCACTTTACCCCTGACTTTGAACTTCAAAGTATCTTTTTGAATCCTTCTTTTGTGGTAAAGAAGCAATTATCTTAAGTTTAGCAATTTTTTTCTTTGCATTTTAATTTTTCTTCTGTAAGTTTCAAGTGAAATTAACTTAAAATTATTACAAATAAAATGCATAGTAATGGTTATTATCCATCTATCTGTCTGCCTACATACTCACCTACCAATCTCTGTGCATATCCAACCATCCATCCATCCATCCAAGTATTCATTCATTTATTTACCTATATGCTTAGAGTGATGACCAGTGTGCTGGCTTATTCCATAGCAATGTTGATCCCCTTCTAGTCATCAGAAGTGAGAAAGCTAAAATTCTGTCACTGATTTGTTTTCATATAGAGTTCTAAATGTGATTTAGATTCTGCCACTCAGTCATATTTACACCGGATCTGAACTTAAAATGAATGATACGGAGAGAAAGTTACTGTGGAAGACTTTGATTTAGGACAAAGCTATGTGGGAGAGGAAGGACTTAGGTGATCTGTTTTGTTGAAACCCATCTTGACAGAAGGGGCATGGTTATGATGGAATTAGCTGTAGCTGCTTCCTGATTTGCTCTCTCCTTGTTATTGACAAGAACAGCAGCTCCACTGACCACCCAATTCTACTGTGTGGCTGAACACTCAAGACTTCAGCTCTTTCTTCAGCGCTTTCAGAGATTCTGAAATTGACTTCTGCTTAAAATCTCTGGGACATAGGGCCAAGCCCGTGGTGCACTCGGGAGGGCGCGGCCCTGGTAATGCGGCAGCGCTCCTCCCGCCGCGGGTTCGGATACTATATGGGGATGACCGGTGCACTCACTGGCTGAGCGCAGTGCGGCCGGTCTCAAAAAGGACAAAAAAAAAAAAAAAAAAAAAAAAAATCT
>NW_007727641.1:64113-68097 GCF_000696425.1 Galeopterus variegatus
AAAAAGGAAAAAAAAAAAAAAAAAAAAAAAAAAAAAATCTCTGGAACTTAAAATTTGCTTCTGACTGATGCAATTACCACATTTTAACAATGGGTTTCTAGATGGTCACATTTAAGGTAGTTTCTGCTTTACTCCTCATATTATTCTATGACTTAATATTCTTTTTCTTTTTAAGGAGCAGATATCATCATTATATATTCGATTAATCAACATTTAGAAATGATGGATGAGAGAGACGTCTTTTTTATCCAAACCATCTCTTCTAGTATTGTATCTACTATATTGGATATACATACACATACATGCACATACATACACACTCAGATACATACACACATTTGTGTTTATACAAAATATGCATATACATGTATATATGTGCATTACATGTATATAAAAATGCACACACATACAAGGATGTCTTCCATGTTAAAATGATATTCTTAACGTCGAGAGAATTTAACATCATCATCTACATGTTTCTCCTATTTCCAGACATGGCTTTGTACAAAATGTGAATTTAATATATAATTAATTGAGCAGGAATAATTTTATTATGTAGTGCTTTTAAGATATTCAAAAATCCCTGTTGCATCATTTCATATAAAATCATTATAAAATCATGTTTCATAAATCATTATAAAAACAGGAAATTTTAATTCAGTAAAAATTTGTAAAAAGCAGGGGCCGGCCCGGTGGCGCACTGCTACAGTGCGCCGCTTGGGAATTGCGGCGGCGCTCCCACCGAGGGTTCGGATCCCACATACGGACCGGTTCCCGCTCACGGGCTGAGCGAGGAGCAGGNGAGGGTTGCGATCCGTTGCCGGGCACGAAAAAAAGACAAAAAGACAAAAAAAAAAAAAAATTTGTAAAAAGCAGTAAATTTAGTATGATGGATCCAGGTTAAGAAACAGTGGATGAAGCAGACTGTTCAGGGTTAAACACAGTAAGAAGTAAGCAATTCAGCATGATTTTCTGCCCAAACGTATGAAGACCAGCTCTCTGATTCTTCTAGTTTGCAAAAATGTCCCTCTTTTAAAATCCCCTCTCTTAACTAAAAACTATTCATCAAGTTCATTGTGGGTATTAATTTGATTCTGAATTGAATGAAAGTTACAAGAACTACAGAATCCAGATATTTGAGTGTCACTTTAAATGTGCTAGAAACTTCTAAAACGTCATCAGAAAATAATATTGTGGTATAGAGTATTAGCCATTTCTCACTGATGTGTAATGAAATCCTAATCTGGGTAATGCCATCTGTCATGTTATGCACCCAATTCCTTTCATGGGAGCTGCTGACAGGAGAAAGAACCAGTTACTATTCCTGGTGCTTTTCCATGCTGGCAACATCATTTACCTTCTCAGACATATATACCTATGCACCTTAATAAATTAATCAATTACCAAGCCATTACATTAAAGAAAATATTCCCTTTCATTTATTTTTTATTTTGCCTGATTTTACTCTAGCTCATGTCATACAGTGTGGCAGTTGTGTATTTAGAAGTATGGCCTCTCTGACAGAAATATTCTTCAGGGAAAACTAAAAGTAAGAATATGAATTTTTAATCTATTTAGTTCCAGGATCAAAAATAATTCTTTAGGCATAATTTCAAATCAAGAACAGCTCAGCAGGAAAATGATGATAACAAAGCAGTTAGGAATGATACAAACTAGTCAAAATGAACAATATAAGTATTTGCTGAAATAAGTTTATAGGTATGTTGGCTATATGCTAGAATGTACATCAAAATTGAATCAGATGATGCAATTTACACTGTCTATTAGATCTTCCAATTTTATAATACTACTCGGACCTTTATGTGACTATTGACATTCATTTTGGGAAAAGATAAGTGCTTATTTATTCAACATCACTTGTATTAATGATATTCTAATGTGTGTATTGATACTCAACTTTAAAAAATAAACCATTTACTTGAAATATAACATTCTCAGAAAAGTGCACATGCCATAAGTGTAGAATGCTATAGATTATCACAAGGTAAATACACATGTAACCACAACCTACCATATGACCTCCTTGTCAAAAGTCCCTTTATGTCCCCTTCCAGTCACAATTTCCCAGTGTTAACCACCATCCACACTTGTAATGCTCAAAGCTAATTCTGTCTACTGTTGAACTTCATAGAAATGAAATCCTACTGCATGTACTATTTGGTTTCTGGCTTCCTTCACTGCAAATTATGTTGCAATATCCATCCATATGTTTTATCAAAGCAATGCATTCATTTTCAATATTGTATAAAATTCAAAGTTATTAACGTATCAAATTCTTTATTAATTCTACTGTTGATGTATATTTGGATTATTGCTAGTGTTTTAGCTAAGATTAATAGAAGTATACTATGAACATCCTTTCACTTATCTTTTTGTAAACACATTCTGTTGATTACATGATCTAAAAGTAGAATTGCTGGATTATAGGTAATGCATATGTTCAAATTTAGTAGATACATCCAAACGACATTCAAAGCAGTTATACGAATCTACACTCAATTTTAAAATGGTCAAAGCACTTGAATATACATTTCTCCAAAGAAGATATACACATATCCAAAAGGCATATGAAAAGATGATCAATGTCACTAATTATTAGAGACATGCAAATTAAAGCCACAATGGGTTACCACTACATACCTGTTAGAATGAGTATTAAAAAAATAGTAAAAAAAATAAGAGGACCATGAACCCTTTATATATTGCTGGTGTGAATGTAAAATGGTTCAGTGACTTTGGAAAAAAGTTTGGCAGTTCATCAAAAAGTTAAATATGGAATTACCATATGATCAATTAATTCCACTTGTAAGTACATACCCAAATGAATTGCAAACTGGTATTCAAACAAATACGAGTATATGCCAAGAGGTAAGAACAGTCAAAATGCCCACAAACTGATGAGTGGATAAACAACTTGTGGTATATCCATCTGATGGAATATAACTCGGCCACAAAAAATGGAATGAAGTATTGATACTAACTACAACTTCAATTAACTTCAAAAACATTATGCTAAGTGAACGAATCCAAACACAAAAGTTTACTTTTGTGGACTGATAGAATTGTGTTCCCAAAGTTCATATAATAGGAGCTTAATTTCAACTGTGACTATTGAGGGTGGGAAATCCTACTATGGTAATTGAAAGGTGCAGCCTTGAAGAGGTGACTAGATTGTAGGACCATGCCATAGTGAATGGATTAATAATGGTGGTCAGGGCATGGTTCGGAGTGCTTTAAAAGGAGAGTGAATGAGGAGGTTAGTCTTTCTCTCTGCTCCACCATTTTCTGCCATGTGAGATCCCTGGGTCACTGTCACCACCACCAAGATCCTCACCAGATGTGTTGCCAGGACTTTGGACTTCCCAGACACAGAAACCTTAGGCAAATAAATTTTATTTCCTTATAATTCACCCAGTGTCAGGTATTTTGTTATAAGCAAAAGAAATGGACTAATATAGTTACATATTCCACATATATTTTAACATGAATTTGTCGATTTTCATTACAAAAGATGCTAAAATTTTATGAGTATGTTATTGAACCAATACATTGAATTATACAGAATTTCTGTCTTTCTAATGTTGAGTATCCAAATACTTGAACAAACTGTTTAGGTCCTCAATACATTTCATTTATGTTACCTAATTTTCTATGTAGAGATTTAAAATATCAATCGTTAAATTTATTCTCAGGAATTAGACTTTTTTGATGCTATTGCAAATGGTTGTTCTTTTTTATTTTCTATATGCTTATTTGTAAAAAGTGAAAAAAAATATATTCCTTTTTTCAGGCTTAGCTACATTAACTTTTTAATTTCAAGATGTTCTCTGTATATTTGTTTGCCTTTTATGTATGCACATTCATGCATTGTGAAGTGATTTAGTTTTAAAACAAAAAATTACAATGAACATTGGAGAACAGGTATACCTTCGACTTGATGATTTCCATTCCTCTGGGTGTATT
>NW_007727641.1:68550-72453 GCF_000696425.1 Galeopterus variegatus
CTATTGCAAATGGTTGTTCTTTTTTATTTTCTATATGCTTATTTGTAAAAAGTGAAAAAAATTATATTCCTTTTTTCAGGCTTAGCTACATTAACTTTTTAATTTCAAGATGTTCTCTGTATATTTGTTTGCCTTTTGTGTATGCACATTCATGCATTGTGAAGTGATTTAGTTTTAAAACAAAAAACTACAATGAACATTGGAGAACAGTTATACCTTCGACTTGATGATTTCCATTCCTCTGGGTGTATTCCCAGCAGTGGGATAGCTGGGTCATATGGTAGATCTATCTGCAGTTATTTGAGGAACCTCCACACCATTTTCCATAGAGCCTGCACCATTTTGCAGTCCCACCGACAATGCTGGTGGAAGGAACTCTCTTTCCTTTTTCTCTGCAATCTTGCCAGCATTTATCATTCACAGTCTTTTGGATATTAGCCATCCTAAGTGGGGTGGGATGGTATCTCAGTGTGGTTTTAATATGCATTTCCTGAATGCTGAGTGATGTTGAGCATTTTTTCATGTGTCTGTTGGCCATTCGAATATCTTACTTTGAGAAATGCCTATTTGGCTCCTTTGCCCATTTTATAATTGGGTTACTTGTTTTTTTTTTTTTGCTTTAAAGTTGTTTTAGCTCCTTGTATAGTCTGGATATTAATCCTTTGTCAGATGCATATTTTGCAAATATTTTCTCCCACTCTGTTGGTTGTCTTTTAACTCTGTTAATTGTTTCTTTTGCTGTGCAGAAGCCTTTTAGTTTGATATAATCCCATTTGTTTATTTTTCCTTTGGTTGCCCATGTTTTTGGGGTCGTATTCATGAAGTCTATGTCCAGTCCTACTTCTTGAAGTGTTTCTCCTATGTTTTCTTTAAGAAGTTTTATTGTTTCAGGGTGTATATTTAATTCTTTAATCCATTTTAAGTTGATTTTAGTATATGGTGAGAGGTATGGGTCTAGTTTCATTCTCCTGCATATGGATATCCAGTTATCCCATCATAATTTGCTGAAGAGGCAGTCTCTTCCCCAGTGTATAGGCTTTTTGCCTTTGTCAAAGATTAGATTGCAGTACTCTTTACAATAGCTAAGAGTTGGAACCAGCCCAAATGTCCATCATCAGATGAGTAGATACAGAAAACGTGGTATATCTACACAATGGAATACTACTCTGCTATAAAAAAGAATGAAATACTGCCATTTGCAACAACATGGATGGACCTAGAGAGAATTATATTAAGTGAAACAAGTCAGGCATAGAGAAAGATCACATGTTCTCACTTATTTGTGGGAGCTAATAATAAATAAGTAAATACACAAATAACTTGGGGTTGCGGAGGGAAGAAGACACAACAATTACAATTCCTTGAAGTTGATATGACAAGCGAACAGAAAGGAGGTTTTTGGGAGGGAGTGGGGAGAGGAAGGAGGGAGGGAGGTTTCAGTAATGGGCCACAATAATCAAACACATTGTATATGGACAAAATAAAATAAAATTTAAAAAAAAGGAGAAAAGAGAAAAAATTACTAAATATTTATAAATATCATTAATAACTTACTTCCAGATATAACAAATGGAAACTATGATTAATAGTGATAAAAAGTACATGCAAATATCAGCATATTTCAAAAATAAGAAAGGTGTAATAAGTAGTGAAAAAAAAATGTCATTTACCTCACACCATCTGCAAATATATTGAATCTGCAACCGACATTTAACAGATAGACCTACTGGACAATAGTGTAAACTAAGAGAAAAAACTCAAAGCCTGAAGAAAGAAATTCTGAATGTAGTCAAGCTATTAATTAGAGAGTACAAGCAAGAACGCTGGACTTGATTACACTTCCACTGTGAGATTCTGCTACCATACGGTTTCAAATCGAATGAGTTCAGAGAGGCCTCTGTATGTCACTTAAAGCAACTTAAAGATGCCTTTATTTGTTTTTTCTTTTGAATAAAAACCAAAGACCAAAAATAGACATCATATTCTAGTCAATTAAAATCTTTTTTTTTCTAAAAACTTATTTATGTTCTGAAAAATAAATGGCTTTATGGCATAAATGAAGGTAGAAATGTACTCTGACCTTTGTCTTGTCACCAGTTTCTATGAGAGCATCAAAATGGATCAGCATATCTTAGAATTTTAGAGGCAGAAGAATCTTTCTGAACATTTTAGGTCTTTGCCTCTCTCTTTATACCCCCTATGTTTTTCTTGAAACTGAGAAAATAGAAAGAGGTTGAACTTATATTTGTTATATCCTAACAATTTTGAGAAAATGATTCAACACAAGGCAGAGGTAATCCTTTTTGTTTTTTTTTTTAGAAAGCCGGATATTACTGGTAGGTTAAGATTGATACACCCCAAGTGGAAAAGTTACATCCCCTGTAAATTATCACGAAGAGTGTAGAATATTTTCTCTGAAGCCCTCTTTGACGTGACTCAGCCTGCCCTGGACTGTACATGTAGCCTTGCCATGTTCTGTACTGCCACTGCACTTTGTACTTATTGTTATTCATGCTCATAATAAGTCATAAATCTGTTAACCTGTTTGTCTTTACCAGGGAACTTTGAGCAGCAGCAGGGCAGGGAGGGTGTCTTCGGAATTAGTGCCCTACAGTGTATCGTAGAATCTGGAAGCCAGCTCGACAACTGTTTGTTGAATTAAGTGGGACCAAACAAAGACCTTTTTTTTTTTTTTAGTTTAGTGAACAATCCTATTTTAGATGATGAGCAGCAAAAGGAGTATACTGCTGGTGCAACCTGACAAGGTGGTGAAGCATTTGAGGATAAGTGCAGGTCAAGACACCTCTGCTTGCCGAGATACATAATTTATAAAGTAAGAAAGGGAAACTTAGTTATATCCTCAGAGGTAGAAAGAGAACACACATTTTATGAATTCCTATCTTGTAATTTAGATCTGAATGCATTTTTGAAAGGACTCTTTTGTCAGAAAACTTTTCACCTCTCCTGTCTGAAATCTAAACCCATCAGCAGTTCTTGTTTACATGAATTAATGGCATCTCCTATAACAGTTGTAACTAAAATGTACATCCCTAGGCTTTTCTGTTAGTCAGAATGCTTTTAGGTGCAGTGGATACAAAATTAAACTTACTCCGAGTTTGATAAATGTATTGATTGTGAAAACAGAAGTCCACAGGTAAATACAGAAAGGACTCCATTGGGTCAGAGTCCTTGGGACTCACTTTCACTCATGCTCTTTCTCACTGTTGTTTTTTTTCTGAATGGCTCAACTCTAGGGCAGAAACTCTTTTTGTTAAGCCCAGATATGTGCTGACAATTCCGATCTTGCATACTTTTTGAAAGATACAGTTGGTTCTCCATTATCTGCAGGTTCTGCATCTGGGGATTCAACCAACTGCAGATCCAAAATATTAATAAATAAATAACAATAAAAATAATACAAATAAAAACAATACAGTATAACAGCTATTTGCCTAACATTTACGTTGTATTAGGTATTATAAGTAATCTAGAGATGATTTAAACTATAAAGGAGGATGTGCTTAGGTTATATGAAAATACTACCCTATTTTAGTAGTATTTGCATATGAATAATAGACTGGAGAGTCCCTGGAACCAATGATCCATGCATACCAAGAGACCACTGTACTCTGAGACAGATGCACAAAAGTCCTTTGACTGAAACTCACAGCTTCTGGTTGTGCTAGTGGTTCATCTCTGACCAATGAGCTGTGGCCAACAGAATGGGATACTTTGATTGGCTAGTCCTAGTCACATGATAATGCCTGCAGCCAAGAGGCTCAGATAGAATGGCAGTAGAGAAGTAGAAGGTCCTTGAAAAAAATAGGAATCTGTTACTAGAAAAAAAAAAAAAAATGGATAACAGATGCTTGGAGAATAAAATCAACAGATATTCAACAATAC
>NW_007727641.1:72498-109277 GCF_000696425.1 Galeopterus variegatus
GGATACTTTGATTGGCTAGTCCTAGTCACATGATAATGCCTGCAGCCAAGAGGCTCAGATACAATGACAGTAGAGAAGTAGAAAGTCCTTGAAAAAAATAGGAATCTGTTACTAGAAAAAAAAAAAAAATGGATAACAGATGCTTGGAGAATAAAATCAATAGATATTCAACAATCCTTTTTTAATTACTATTACTGAAACTTAATTGATTGTACATAGCTGTGGGATACAGTGTTGAATATCAATATCTGTGTGTAATATGTGATGCTCAAATCAGGATAATTAGTATATTCAACATGACAATGTAATGATTTTTTTTGTTGCCTTTTCTCGCTAACCTTCCCCTCCCCCTTCCCACCTCTCTTGGCCTCGGTTCTGTCAGCAGTCCTTCTTATAGGCAGATGACATTTCTAAAGGCTCCCCAGGCTTTTATCAAAATTTTATCTTATTAAAATTACAGACCAATACCCATCCCCCTTCATCTCCTCATGAAACCATCTCTCTACTTATATAAATAACCATAATGTGGAGAACTCTTCCATTTGAATACACTTGCACATGGCCTTCCCTCTGCAGAGAATATTTTCTCTTTATCTCTGTTTCCAGAACTCATGGTTTCCAACTCTTCATGTAAGGCTTCCTTGGACTTCCTAAGGTTGTGTTAAGTAACCCTCCATTGTATCATTACAAATCCTTAAGCATACATACAACTTTAGTGCTGAATATATTGCACCTAAAATAAACATGTTATGTTTATTCCAATAGACTTTAAGGTCTTTGGTTGAAAAACCTAGAGCTTTTATTTCATTGTTTCATGCTTATCACAAATCCTAACACATACTTCAGTTGGAATATATACCTTTCTCATCCGTAGACTAAGGATAATAATATTTTACTTAAAAGAAGAATCTTAAGAAAATTAATACTATACAATAGAATCTAACATTTTTATTGCTCTTAATCTTTTAAAGTATAGTCTCCAATCTCTGTCATTCCACCCTATCATTTTAATTATTTCTGAGTCTGCAGAATTTGAAGATTAGATGATGCTAAATAGTATATAGGTCACCTACTATTTTCCAGAACTACTCTACAATCTCTAGAACACATAATTTAAAAGCCAGAACAGAATTTTCAAGAAAGCGTCATTACCCACATTTATTGCTGATGAAGAAGAATAATACTAGAGTAAAAGGAAGGTGAGATGCTTAGTCACGGAGAGAAAGTTTTGATTTCCAGCTTCGCCACTATGAGTTGCATGACTGTGTGTAAGCTATTTAACATCGCTAAGCCTGGCTTCCCTTGTCTATGAAGTAAGGACAAGAAAAGTATCCACTCAGTAGGTTGCTCAGGGATTGCAGAATGCCTATGAAATGCTATTATAGTTTGTGTTGCATAGCAAATCCTCAGCAAATTCAGGAATTGTTATTATTAGGTGAATTAAGTCACTTTCTCAGGTCACAACTTGTAAATGGCAGAATTAATATTCAGACCGAAGCCTTTCTGATTGTAAACTTGGGCTCCTAGTTGGTAGGCTACATTGTCTCTTATTTAAAATGCAGAAACTATAAGCAGGAGTTATATCTGAAATTAAACGCAGAGGTGAAAAGAATATTACAGCACATAACATATTGGACAACCTTCAGTTAACAACTCACACTTTAATTATCAGTAAATTCTTTTCCAGATAACAGCTGTAAATAGAATAGCTGCTTAGATTACCACTGAAATTAAACGCAGAGGTGAAAAGAATATTACAGCACATAACATATTGGACAACCTTCAGTTAACAACTCACACGTTAATTATCAGTAAATTCTTTTCCAGATAACAGCTGTAAATAGAATAGCTGCTTAGATTACCATAGAAGTATATAATTCTGAAAATTCAAGTATGAGGAAAGGGGTAGAGATAAAAGGCAGATTAAAAAGTACTAAGTAAAGTTTTTTTTATTATTATTATCTTTATAATCGTGTCAATGGCTGGCCCTAAAATGAGGGGATGTGCATCACTCATAGGAAATATCCTAGCAGCCTAGTTTTTATAGAAATATCACCTCATTTACTTCTGAATATGCCCAGACCCTTTCGCTAAGGGTATTTCTGCTATTTGCCAAAAGTTCTTGTACCTCTCACACTTGACTTTCTCCCTGATGAGGGTTAAAGCCTCTTAATAGACTTGGTAATTGAAAAGGAGTCTGGAAACTCTGGCTCCTGTATTGTCCTCGCAGAAGCAGTGCTGAATGATGTCCTTTATTGGGTTGCTTTTCATCTCAGCTACTAAATCACGACATATCATAAGATGCATATGAGGCACTTGAGGTTATTGCAAATGAAATCAACATTCTCTTGCCCCAGCCTCCCACAGGAGCAGCACACAGCAACCCTGCCTCAGGGAGGCATGCGTACAAGGAAAGGCTTAAAAGTAGTTTTATTTATGTAAAGTTATTATAGCTCATTTCAATTTGCTCCTGAAACATCAGTCGTTTCATATCTTCCTCACTTCTGGTTGCTCAGAGTACAAATTAATTCCCTGTGGATAAGGGCTGATGTTATTTAATACTAAGCACCTATTAATAAATCACATGAAGATACATAATCAATTATCTAAACCATTTTGTGGGTAATAAAATCATCTACTTTTAAATGCCTTTGGGGAAATATGGATATAACACAAGTTGTTAATGGCCTTCAGCATTAACTACAATAATTTAAAAGTTCTGATTTTCTTCTATATCACATAAGTGAAGGGTTTTTTTAATCTTAATATTCTATGAATGAATCATTTAAGGCTTTGGCTGAGTTACTAAAAAAAGGGAAGACTAGAGTAAGTTGAAAAGTTGGAATGAGAATATATTGATTTTATTTAAAATATTGTCACCTATGATTGTTAAGAAGCATCTCTTTATTGGATACTGGATTAGCCTAGTTAAGTAAGGGTGAAATGAATGTACTAGGAAAGCTTTAATCATGTGCATAACTCTGGTGTTCACAAAACAGTAATGTTCTGCATTGTATGTAAACGTCCATACCCAGAATGCAATTCTGCAATTAAACAAGAAGTATACCTGATTTTTGAGTTTCTTAGCTTCCCTTTCAATCCTCAGTAAAATCTCATCCTGGATTCCACTGCCCCCTCTTCTATTCAACCTTCTAATTTTCACTCTTGAATCTTTGCCACTGTCGCATACTGAAAGAGCCTCTATCTGGACATGACCTCTTGGAGAAATTAAGCGCTGATGGATAATATGGGTTATTGGAAGCTAATGGGCATTCTCCTAGACATAATGAGCAGAACTAAAGAGAATGAAAACTTCAAAATGGAAATAATGCAAGAACTAATTCTGAAATCAAATGAACAGACCACAATAAAAATAGTATTAGCTTCTTATCACATGCCATAGGCTTTAGTATCATCCTCCCATAGACATGGCATTGTTAAGAGTATTACCTCTATTGCTCAATGGAGAAGCTGAATAAACACTCCTTGAGATGATGTACCTATCCCTGGGCTAACCTAATTCTGATGGTGCAATAACTAAATGTTAGATCTCTACAACTCCAAAACCCAATGTCTTTCCGTTGTATCAGCTCTTATTTGTTAAGCTGTGTGCTTAGAAGAGCTCAAGAAGCAGCAAATATTCAGAGAAGTCTACCTTCATTATAGATTGAAGTAGCTAAAGAAGAGAAAGAAATACTTGAGAAATGAGTCTCAATGCATGGTCATGGTTAGATTATACCAAAAAGATATTTTCCAGCATACCATTATAATTTTTTTTATTCTATTTAGTATATTTTTAGTTGGTAAGCTTATCTTTAATATGAATTTACACTCAACCACACATATAAGCTTAACCCAAAACACACCTAGTAATAGCCTTCTATTGACCAGAAGCCTTACCAATAACAAAAACAGTCAACTAACACATATTTAATGTGTTATATGCGTTACACACTGTATTCTTACAGTAAAATAAGCTAGAGAAAAGAAAATGCTATTAAGAAAACTAGAAGGTAGAGAAAATACATGTATAATAATGTTCAGTATTTNAAGCGTCATTACCCACATTTATTGCTGATGAAGAAGAATAATACTAGAGTAAAAGGAAGGTGAGATGCTTAGTCACGGAGAGAAAGTTTTGATTTCCAGCTTCGCCACTATGAGTTGCATGACTGTGTGTAAGCTATTTAACATCGCTAAGCCTGGCTTCCCTTGTCTATGAAGTAAGGACAAGAAAAGTATCCACTCAGTAGGTTGCTCAGGGATTGCAGAATGCCTATGAAATGCTATTATAGTTTGTGTTGCATAGCAAATCCTCAGCAAATTCAGGAATTGTTATTATTAGGTGAATTAAGTCACTTTCTCAGGTCACAACTTGTAAATGGCAGAATTAATATTCAGACCGAAGCCTTTCTGATTGTAAACTTGGGCTCCTAGTTGGTAGGCTACATTGTCTCTTATTTAAAATGCAGAAACTATAAGCAGGAGTTATATCTGAAATTAAACGCAGAGGTGAAAAGAATATTACAGCACATAACATATTGGACAACCTTCAGTTAACAACTCACACTTTAATTATCAGTAAATTCTTTTCCAGATAACAGCTGTAAATAGAATAGCTGCTTAGATTACCATAGAAGTATATAATTCTGAAAATTCAAGTATGAGGAAAGGGGTAGAGATAAAAGGCAGATTAAAAAGTACTAAGTAAAGTTTTTTTTATTATTATTATCTTTATAATCGTGTCAATGGCTGGCCCTAAAATGAGGGGATGTGCATCACTCATAGGAAATATCCTAGCAGCCTAGTTTTTATAGAAATATCACCTCATTTACTTCTGAATATGCCCAGACCCTTTCGCTAAGGGTATTTCTGCTATTTGCCAAAAGTTCTTGTACCTCTCACACTTGACTTTCTCCCTGATGAGGGTTAAAGCCTCTTAATAGACTTGGTAATTGAAAAGGAGTCTGGAAACTCTGGCTCCTGTATTGTCCTCGCAGAAGCAGTGCTGAATGATGTCCTTTATTGGGTTGCTTTTCATCTCAGCTACTAAATCACGACATATCATAAGATGCATATGAGGCACTTGAGGTTATTGCAAATGAAATCAACATTCTCTTGCCCCAGCCTCCCACAGGAGCAGCACACAGCAACCCTGCCTCAGGGAGGCATGCGTACAAGGAAAGGCTTAAAAGTAGTTTTATTTATGTAAAGTTATTATAGCTCATTTCAATTTGCTCCTGAAACATCAGTCGTTTCATATCTTCCTCACTTCTGGTTGCTCAGAGTACAAATTAATTCCCTGTGGATAAGGGCTGATGTTATTTAATACTAAGCACCTATTAATAAATCACATGAAGATACATAATCAATTATCTAAACCATTTTGTGGGTAATAAAATCATCTACTTTTAAATGCCTTTGGGGAAATATGGATATAACACAAGTTGTTAATGGCCTTCAGCATTAACTACAATAATTTAAAAGTTCTGATTTTCTTCTATATCACATAAGTGAAGGGTTTTTTTTAATCTTAATATTCTATGAATGAATCATTTAAGGCTTTGGCTGAGTTACTAAAAAAAGGGAAGACTAGAGTAAGTTGAAAAGTTGGAATGAGAATATATTGATTTTATTTAAAATATTGTCACCTATGATTGTTAAGAAGCATCTCTTTATTGGATACTGGATTAGCCTAGTTAAGTAAGGGTGAAATGAATGTACTAGGAAAGCTTTAATCATGTGCATAACTCTGGTGTTCACAAAACAGTAATGTTCTGCATTGTATGTAAACGTCCATACCCAGAATGCAATTCTGCAATTAAACAAGAAGTATACCTGATTTTTGAGTTTCTTAGCTTCCCTTTCAATCCTCAGTAAAATCTCATCCTGGATTCCACTGCCCCCTCTTCTATTCAACCTTCTAATTTTCACTCTTGAATCTTTGCCACTGTCGCATACTGAAAGAGCCTCTATCTGGACATGACCTCTTGGAGAAATTAAGCGCTGATGGATAATATGGGTTATTGGAAGCTAATGGGCATTCTCCTAGACATAATGAGCAGAACTAAAGAGAATGAAAACTTCAAAATGGAAATAATGCAAGAACTAATTCTGAAATCAAATGAACAGACCACAATAAAAATAGTATTAGCTTCTTATCACATGCCATAGGCTTTAGTATCATCCTCCCATAGACATGGCATTGTTAAGAGTATTACCTCTATTGCTCAATGGAGAAGCTGAATAAACACTCCTTGAGATGATGTACCTATCCCTGGGCTAACCTAATTCTGATGGTGCAATAACTAAATGTTAGATCTCTACAACTCCAAAACCCAATGTCTTTCCGTTGTATCAGCTCTTATTTGTTAAGCTGTGTGCTTAGAAGAGCTCAAGAAGCAGCAAATATTCAGAGAAGTCTACCTTCATTATAGATTGAAGTAGCTAAAGAAGAGAAAGAAATACTTGAGAAATGAGTCTCAATGCATGGTCATGGTTAGATTATACCAAAAAGATATTTTCCAGCATACCATTATAATTTTTTTTATTCTATTTAGTATATTTTTAGTTGGTAAGCTTATCTTTAATATGAATTTACACTCAACCACACATATAAGCTTAACCCAAAACACACCTAGTAATAGCCTTCTATTGACCAGAAGCCTTACCAATAACAAAAACAGTCAACTAACACATATTTAATGTGTTATATGCGTTACACACTGTATTCTTACAGTAAAATAAGCTAGAGAAAAGAAAATGCTATTAAGAAAACTAGAAGGTAGAGAAAATACATGTATAATAATGTTCAGTATTTAATGGAAAAAAATTGCTTATGAGTGGACCCACACAGTTCAAACCCATGTTATTCAAGAATTAACTGTATCAGTGTATTTGGTTTGCTAATATTTCCCTAATATTTTAAAATACATTTTCTAGAATGAGACTGGCCTATAGTTTTCTCTTTTTCATGCTGACATTGTCATATTTAGTTATAACAATTATTAGTCTCATAACATGATATCCAGGATGCATCTTCTCTTGCTATTCTCAGAAGAATTAATTTAAGATTAGAGCAACTTCTCACTTAACCATTTTAAGTTTCCACTAGTAATGTCATGTGAGCCTGAAAAGTAATTTGGGAAGAATTTAATTACTAAATAAATAATATTAACTATTACATGACCTTTCAGGATTTCTTTATCTTTTTGTGTAAACTTTGGCAAACAATATTATTCTAGTATTCATACACTTCATAAATTTTTATATATTCTGATATATATTTATTTGTAGTATTTTCTTATAACAATTTTAATTCTGCAGAAACTGGAGTAGTATTTTTTATTATTTATAATGATTAATTACACGTGTTTTCTCCTTTTTCTATCTCTCTCTCCCTCTCTTTCTATTTTTTTTTCCTCCCTTCCTTTCTTGTTTTCTCTCTGTCTCCCTACTCTCATGTTGAACAATCATGTTTTAGATCCGTCTGTTGTTTGTCTCTTGGGAAATTAACTTTTATAAGTATAGATTCCCTCTAAATGTAGTTTTAGTTGTTATCTTTTTAATATCTTTATTTCTGTGTCCTTTGGAATTATTTAACTTTTTTTCTAATTTAGCAAGATAAACATTTTATATTAATATTCTCATCGATATTCTTTGTTTGTTTCTAACATAGTATTAACTCAAGGCAATGTAATTTCCTCTAAATATAACAGTAGGAATAATTTTGATATGCATTTTTCATTATTAATCATTATTAACATTATTAATCATTAACATTACAATTTTCCATTGTTTAATATAATTTGTTTGGTCCAGTGATCACTTATAAATCATAATATTAGAACATAATTTAAGCTTAAACTTTGCACTTTTGTTATTGATTGTTAGTATTTTTTGCATTGTTGCCAGAGAAACTACATTCATAATTTTAATCCAGTTTTTGAATTTTGTATTCCATATATTAGTTCATATTTTTAATTGAGTCAATTTTCCGCTTTTACTAATATTCTCTTGTTTTACCGATTATTCAGAAATATATATTAATATTTCCCATTGTAATTGTGGGCATAACTACTTTTCCTTGAAAATATCTACCAATTTTTGCTTTATATTTTTGAGGCCATATAGTAGACGTTTACAAATTTAAAATTATTTTCTTGGTGAATATAACTAGTAATTATTATGAAATGACCATCTCTTCTACTAATTTTTGTTTTTTGTAAAGTCTTCTTTGATATTAATATAGGTACATTTCCATGCTTTTGTCTAGTTTCTTTTAAAGAATTAATTTTTGCAATATCATATTACATACTATTCTTTTATAAATAGCACAATTGTGGTTTGATTTTCATTCTTTCTGCCAAGCTTTCTTTTTTTAACCAGAGAAGTTGGTTCATTTGAATTTTATTTAATTACTGATATGGTTGGAATTCTCAATATTCAGCTTATTCTTTGAGCCACTGTCACATTCTTCCTATTTTTGGATTTATCTCATCATTTTTTCCTTTGGTAATATGAACGTATTTACTCTTTAATTATTTTGGTAAATATATTAGAAATTTCAAATGTAGTGTTGACTTAAGAATGTTTAATGTTAATAAATGTAGTTACATTTCTCAGAGAAAACACGGATCTTAAATTACTCCAATTGCATTTACCACTTCATGATTTACTGTTGCAGTATAACTTAATTATATTTTAATACATGTTTAAAGCCAATAATATCTTTTTACTGCTTTACACAGTCAAAGTTCATTTAAGTATAACCACATGTTCATTTGATCATTATTCCCTATTGAAACTCTGATTTTTCTTCTGGATTCATTATCTTTTTTCTTAAAGGATAATCTCTACAATTCTCTTTAATGTTATTCTGCTGTTGGCAAAGTTCCTTAGTTTCAATTGCTTCGTAAGGTCTTTATTTTACTTTCATTCACAAAATAATTTTTTTCTTTCATTTGTGATGTTGTGCTAATTTGGAAAGGGTTTACTTCCTTCGTATTTATGTCATCATTCAATTGCCTTATGACTTTCATTACTGCTTTTGAGAAATTAGCTGGAAATCTGTCTTTCCTTCAGATAATTTCTCATATTTGTTAGAGTTGAAAACGGTTTAGTTATTTATTTTTGTCTTTTTTCTAACAACTTCACAATTATATCTTTAACTTAAATTTTAAAATCTCTTTGAAATTTTTGTCATTCTTGAGTTTATAAAAGTCCTTAATCATTTTTATTTTCAGCTATTTTTCTGAAAACATTCCCTTTGCCTATCTCTTTTTCTTCTTTTACTCTGAAGCTCTAATTAACTGCATGTTACACCTTAGCACTCTATGCTGTTTCCCTTCATTTCTGTATTTTCAACTTTTTATCTGCATGTTTTATTCTAGATAGCATCTGCTGACCTATCTTCTTGGTCACACTTTCTTCTCAGTTGTTCCTTTTTTACTGTTATACAATATGACAGATTATAAACTTAATATATTTGTTCATACTTTTTAAAAACCTATGTAAATGTTCATACTATTTCTTCCCAAAAGTTTAAAGTTTAACTTTATCATCTTGAATGGAATAAAACATTGTTTTGTGAAAGTATTTCTAATATTTGGAGCTGCAATGAATCTGATTTTGTTATCCACTATTCCTGTTGGCTCTTGTTTTTAGAGCCCAATGTCCTTATTTGCATTTGAATCTATATAAACCCATGACTTAGACATCATATTTGAATTGTTATTATATAATAACAGCCTCGTGTTGAGGAACATCTAAAACTATTCTAGTCTTGAGATTCTCTCGGGGACTCAGAAAATGCAGATCCTAGCTATAGTTCTTAGGCTGATTTATCAGTCCATTTTTTAAAGTCATAGCCCAAGCCAGGCAGTGGTTTACCAGTTCTCCACTCTTGGTAGGCTCAAGACTTCTTATGGTCTTAATATTTATGAACTAAATTACATATTTAAATATCACTGATGTTTCCTATTAGCATTTGTAGTGGGGAAACTAAATGTGAAATTGAGATTATTAGATGAATTTTGCGTATACATAGTTTGAAATACCTGCAACACGTTAAAATGAAGATATCAGAATTTAGTCAGAATTTAGAGCAGGGTAATGGGTTTGGAACTTATAGAGGGGCTCTAAAGTTATGGATTTTGAAGGCACTGATATATAGATAATATATGAAACTGCTCTGTTAGGCTTATTATCAAATACAACCATGCTCATTTTGCATAACAGTTCACTGCATATTTGGTCTGACTACATAAGTAGATTATAATCTTTGTAACGAAAGGTCTAGCAAGACATATGGTCACCAACACTGAGCTAAGCATGTAGCAATTGACAAATACTCATTAAGGTGATTTGCTTTACTCTAATAAACTGTATGATCTTGGTTCACTCAGCTTCTATGTTAACATCCATAAAATGATGGCCTGAGCTAAACACTGTTTCTAGTTCCTGACGTGTCTAAAGCTCTGATTTTATATATTGCTGAACTGAACTATATATCTCTTGTTAGTTGTTTATTAAATGTTTGTAGATGGATCTTCAAAAGGCCGTGATTAAGTGAGATGTGCTGGTTGTCATTCCGGATGATCAAAGAAAGGCCTGACATATGCCCCAAAAATAGTCCTATTGTCCAAAAGTCTATGTGGCCAAGAAACATATTTTGTTCAAGTGGTCAGTTTTCTTATTGAAAAATAGCACTAAATGCCTTATCCTGTTTTATCTGTGTGAGACAAATTCTTTGAGGTGAATTTAATAAATTTGTGACTTTTCACTCACTGTGTCTCAGAGAATAGAATATAATTGAAGAACATCCTTTTTGGCACCAGAAATTTGAAAGTTGTACACTCAAAGGAGTTCTTCAGGGGAAAAAAAGGTAATATTTCTTCATGGCAGGCAGCAATGTGAAGATGGGCATTTGTTGTCTATTTTGGTATTGCAGGGGTTTCAAAGGTCCTCTTACTCTTTCACTGTTTTCTCAAAGTGTTTACTGTTTATATGGCCTTGTCAAATAGCCTAGCTCCAGTGAGACTTTTGTCATGTTAAAATGTTGATAATGCCAAGAACTACCTCAAAAGGTTTAAATCAAATAATATTAAAATAGCATTATATAAAGTTGAATATGCATAAATATGAATATTATTGAATGTATTTTCCCAAATATGGTACAGGTCCTAAGAAGCTCTTAATACAATTTATTTATATCTGGCTGGGGTAGTCATGGAATTAAACTAAAGAGGATAGAACAGAATTTTGAGACCCTAATATGTAGAAATAAAGGTCAAGATAAGGATTTAGAATGAGACTACTTATAGTTGAATTAATATTTCCTCAGTATCTGGGGCAGAAATAGAGTTAGGAATTCTGAGGTATGAGGAAATCTGAGGTATAGCAGAAATAGAGTTAGGAATTAGTAATATCTCACTTATTCTCTTCAATTCTTCTGTGTGATAAACGATGTTGCTCTCATTTTATAGATTAGATCATCAAGTTTCAGGGCTCAAGAAAACTTTCCAAAGTCGTACTAATTATTTTCTCTCTGTTTAGATTTGCCAGATAAGATGAAGGATACCCATGTAAGGTTAAATCAGAAAAATAACAATCTTTTAGTGTGAATAAGTATCAAACATTGCATTGGATGTACTTATTCAAAAAATACCTGAAACTGAAATTTAACTAGATCATCTTTATTTATATTTAATAAATCTGGCAACCCTCTCTATATTTCTACTCTGAACTTTGGGTCTAGAATAATACTCAGTTTCTACTATTTGTTAAATAATTTAGGCAAATGTAAACACATATGTATTGTAGATCGAGGAGGGTTTAGAAATGCACAGAATTTAGAGCCCAAGGCAATATTTGAACTCTATTTGGCTACTAGCTTGCTGGATACCCTTTAGAAATTGCTCACTACTTTGTTTATTACAAAATGGGAATTGTTCTGAGTAACTAATCAAAACAAACTACCTAAAAACTTAATGACTTAAATAACATATGATAGGTTCTTCTTCTACATGTGATATGTGACATCAACTGAGCAAACTTGGTTTTCTGCTGGCAGTCTTAGCTAGACTGGAGCATCCAAGACAGGTATTCTCCCACATCTATTGCCTCAGTGGTTGCAGCTAGGAAGGTGGGCTCAGCTAGGCCTCTCTTCATCTCCACCTTGTCCCTCCAGCATGAGGATCAGCCTTCTTCCCTGGTGGTTCAGGTTTTTAAGAAACCTATGTAGAAGCAGCCAGTCCTTTACAGCTCTCTGGAAATGTCTGAGCAACACCTTTGCTATATCCTGTTATGTCAAAATACAAATCAGCCCAGCCAGATTCAGGGAGGAAGAAATGGAAGAAATAGGCAATGGAAGGAGTACCCCAAAATTTGAAAGTTAAATATTAGATGAGAAAGATTAAATGATAATACGTGAAACACTACTTAGAAGCTATGAGTAAATGTTTATTAATACTTGTATCGTTATTGCTTTATACTTATGTTCAATGTATCTGTCTACTATTTGATCCTGTTTCTACTTCAGTGGCTGACACATAGTGGATGTTCAATGTTTATATGCATATTACAACAAGATGAAAGCAAAATGAGAAATACTGTCATGTACTCAAAATAACTTTGAAGCTGCTTAGTTAGGTAAGACAATACTAGAAAGAACATACAAGAGTTAAGTAAGACGTTCTGGGTTTTCAAAGTAAGCAGTGATTATATTCAATGAGTAAGGTGAATCGAGAACTATTACAGTGTTCTGGCCTTGAGAATCCCTAGTCTAGATCGACAGATCTCCCCTTATATATGTTTATAAAATGAATTGCCTCTGATTAGTGTTAGGAGATATTTATTTTTAAAAAGATACCTTTAGTAGTAGAAGAGAAGGAAGTAGATAATTCTAAATGAGGAGTAAGGGAAAGTTTCTCAGTTTCTTTTATATAAACTGGGTCAGTCTCAAGCAGAGAGAATGGTGTCATCAAATGAGGCAGGAGGTTCCAGAGCATGTAGGGGGACTGGAGTGTGACCTGACTGAAAGTGAGGGCTGTGGACAAAACACTCAAAACACTAAGGGAGGCACAGCAGGAAATGAACTTGAAATTGAAGTTGGCGAACTTTGGAAGATGACTTTACATGCCACAGAGGTGCTTGGCTTTTATTACCTGTACTTACAGGAAAAATAGACTGCCTCTTTTATAAAATAAGTACTGCAGTTATATAGTTATTGGTGTGTTGTAGAAAAGTAACTCTGTCTGCATTGTGAGGAACAGAATGAAAAAAGTGGCTTAATGGCAAGAGATGTAGTAAAAGGATTTATGCCCAGAAAGAAGGAAAAAATAAGGAAGCCTATATGAAAACAATTGCATGGGGAATGTAAGGAAAGGTAGGATGGTAAACCCTGTGGCTTTGATAAAAATGCAATAAAACCATGGCAATTCACTGAAAACATGTAGTGTCACAATAAAGTTGGCAGTTGATCATGACGTAAAGTTGCTGAGCCTGATCCTTAAAAGAAGATTTGAGTTTGACAGAGTTTGGATGTGTTATCCTCCCAAAACTCATGTGGAAATCTGATCCCCAAGTGTGCCAGTATTGGGAGCTGTTTGAGTCATGGGGGCAGATCCCTCATGAATGGATTAATGCTCTCCCTGAGGGGTGGGGGTAGTGAATGAGTTCTCCCTCTATTAGTTCCAGTGAGAGCTGGTTGTTTAAAAGACCCTGACACCTCCCCTTTCTCTCTCTCTTGCTTCCTCTCTCCATGTGATATGCTTGTACCTGTTGCTTCCTGCCGCTTTTCTGCCATGAGTAGAAGCAGACTGAAGCCTGCGCCAGATGCAGCTATCCCGGAATTGTAAGCCAAATAAACCTCTGTTCTTTATTAATTACCCAGCCTCGGGTATTCTGTTACAGCCATACAAAAATGGACTAATACAGATTTAGAGAGAGACTTAGAAATTATTCTTAGTAGACATGACTGTGAAAACCACGTGGGACAATAAAATACTCAAGTCTCTTTATTTAGTAAAGAATACAGTCTCTTTATTTATTAAAGAAAAAAAAGAAAAAAGGAAAAGCAGAGAAAAGAAAGTTGTAATAAATAATCTACAAGATCCTCCCTCAATGAACATATTTATTTAATGTCAGGCACTAATACAGGTGAACAACATTTTTAAGGTCTTTGTTCTGATAGAACTTAGAGTACAGTGGGAAGAAACATAATTAATAAATATATAAATACATAGATAAACAGATAAGATAATTTTACATACCAATAATTACTAAAATTAATGATAATGGGATTGGAGATTGTGGAACTAAGGCGAAAATGAAGGTAGGTTGTTCAGATACAGGGATCAGGATTCCCTCACTGAAGAAAGGATGTTTGACTTGAGAACTGAAATAATGAAAAATAATGAACCAGAAAACTAGCTGAGGAAGGGCTAGACTATGCCAAAGGGTCAGGAAGTACAAAGATTCCAAGAGAGAAAAGACTTGTATGTCTTAGAAACAAGGAATTCCATGGTGGCTGGAGTAGAGAAAGTCACCTCTAGGGTAGGAAGAAAAGAGGTTAACAGTGCGAGTAAGAAAGTAGGAGTGGGAATCTCTGAGATCTCAGGTGGTCTGAAGACATAAATCTTATGTAAAGCCTCTACCACAAGCTTTCTAGTGCATCAGCCTACAGAATATTGTTCAACTTGAACAAAGGTAATGGCTACTTCTATCAAAGGATATAGCTCCCCGGGGTCAAAATTGCTTTTGATAGCTTTATTTATTCTTGAACTTTTCCCCACCTATTCCACTTCCTACCCATGTATGTATGTGTACATAGGTACAGAAGGTAAAGCCAAAATTAATTTAGTCACTAAAATGAAAACCGCCTCACTAGTGACATCAGCTGGTCTGTTTCTGCCATCCACCCACCAGACTGGATTAGGGTTGGGGTTGATGGTCTACAGTGTGCCAAAAAAATTCAACTCAAGCACAGTCTGGAATACAAATCACAACCATTATCCTCATGCCTAGTTTGAAGGTTTTTCTCCCACAACTGTTTTCATCTCATTTCCTTCCTTACACCACAACGCACAAAGTCATTTTTGATGTGAACAGAAAAGCAAAACTTTGTTATGGCCTTATATCAAAACTGACCAATTTCAGAGAACTGGGTCAAAGACCAAATGTCAAAAGTAGTCCTGCTCAAATATAAAGGATCATTTAGGACCAATCAAAATTCAGTTGAGTCAACATACTTTGAAAATTAACTATCAGTAAAATTTATTTCAATATAACTATTTTCAAGTTGTCTAGGGGTTCCTTTCAGCCACTGTTACTGTGTATTAGTTTCTCAATTTTCATGATTTTTCACTTCTTCTGAAATCTTTAGGTCTGCTTTTACCTTTGGAACCCAAGAATCTTTTCCAGTTACAAACATTAAGCACTTAGTTTTATGACATTAACACAGAGGAACAGCAGGATGTAACAAAACAGAAAACACTAAAGCATCAGGTACAGTTTCTCATTAAATTCTCAATTTCTCATGCTAAAACCTTTATAGAAACCTAAGTTTCATTTTTACACCATTATATATCTCAAGTATATTTTATAACTTATACAACTAGTATCTTGTTGTTAGATATGTAATTTCTTTTCAGTTTTTTTCCCTGATAAATGACAGTTTGAGTCTGCAAACTCTTTTGGTCAAAGGCCAGATGGCACATACTTTAGATTTTGTTGGCCATATTGTCTGTGTCCCAACTATTCAACTCTGAAGTTGTAGCACAAAAATTGCAATAGGCAATACATACAAGAAAATGCGTAGCTGTCTTTTCATAAAACTTTATTTAAAAGAAAATATGGGGGCCAGATTTGTCCCTTAAGCAGTAGCTTGCCATCCACTGATTTAAAGTGTATTACTACCTTTTATATCTTGGATTACTGTTTAAGTATCCCACAGGCTTAATTAGTCGATCAAAGAAAGTAATGATTTCAAATTATTTGGTAAATGTTGCCAAATTGCTTTCAGGTCTATAATATTTAAAAGTAATGCATATGTGTGGCTGATATTTCACACTCTGATCAGTATATTAGTACATTTACAACATAACATGTAAATATGTTTATATACACACAAATACATATATATTCTTAATTTTTTGTTTCCGTAAAAACAAGAATATTTTATCTTATAAGTACTTTTAATAGTCACTTTAAAAAAAATGATTCCACTTTATTATCATTGAAATTATTGGTATTTTTTAACAAACAACGGATTTTTTGCAAGATACTCTGGCTTATATTACTGAATTTAAAAGTTTAACACATTACAAGAATATCAAAAATACATTATAATGGGTTTTAGGACTATGATATGACAATAATTGCACAAAACCATTATGTATGGACCCACTGTTTGAATGACATTCATTTATAACATTGACAGAAATATCTATAGCATCTAGGGATAGTGGATAAAATTTAGAATGCAAGGAGTTTATACGTGATTCAATGATCACCAAATGAAAAAAAAGCAGGTTTTACTACGCCTGCTTTTCTTAATTTAGGAAGTGTTTACCCAATGATGAGGCAAATGTCCCTAATAGTAGAAAATGATTTTCTGCATGATATGGGAGTCTGAAAGACTCCATGCCAAGAGAAGCTAAAAGTGATACAAGAAAGTTCTGTGGAGATACTTTAGACATTAATGAATGGCTTGTAGCCAGCAATTAGTTTTTATCAAAAATAAGTTGTTATTGTTGTAGATTAATGAAATATTAATAAAAACATGATTTGAGAATGTCTAAGTGTGCTCAATAAACATAGTAAAATAAATAAATTAATGGACTAAATAAGGAGTACATAAAGTGGTATTGCTTTTGAGATTTTAAAGATAGAGAGTACCAGTAATAGTAGAGTAGTTTTATTAGACTATCCCTCCTGCTGATAATAATTATGAACCCTGTACAAAACTATTTAAAAAAATAAGAACATATATTTAAAGGCAATGAAAAGTAAATAAAATTAGAAAAGAAATTGAGAATAGTTACTCTTTGGAAGAAAAAAGGGCTGCTGGAAAAATGTGTGTTTTTATGGCATTTCACCTGATTAAACTCCATCAGGCAGATTGTGCATTTATAGGAATTTGCCTATTTCATCTAAGACATCCATCTTCCTGGCATACAATTGCTCGTAGCATTATCTTATAATCTTTCTTTATTTATGTAAAATTTTATGTCATTACTTTTTTTCTTGATTTTAGTAATGTAGACTTCTTTAAAAAAAATCATTCTAGCTAAAGTCTTATCAATTCTGTCAATTTTTGAAATAACCAACATTTGGTTTTGTTGATTTTCTTTACTGCTTCTCTATTCTCTATTTTATTTATTTCCACTTCAATCTTTATTATTCCCTTCTACTTTTTAGCTTTAGATTTAGTTTGCTCATTATTTTCTACTCCCTTAAGTATAAAGTTAGCATATTAAATTGATTTTGTTTCCTTTTTAAATGTATGCATTCAAAGCTATTAAGCACTTTTTACCACTGTTTTTGCTTCATCAAATAAGTTTAGGTACGCTGTATTCTGCAGAGTATACTATAAAGCAAATGTACTTCACAGAGTCTGGTTTTCCAAAGCCTTGCAGTTTCAAATACTGACCTTACGAAAAACAGGAAAATTTCCCCAGGCTATTGAGTATCTGTTGTAAGATAGATTTGTAACACAGCAAGGTTGCTAGATCAAAGACAGACAGGTTACTGATTGATATGTAGAGATACTGGGAAATTGCTATAAGAAGAGAATGTTTGCTAAGATCAAGCTTTTGTTGGTGGATCACTTAATTGCCTAATAGAATGTCATCTGACTTATTTTTACGGAATGTTACCAGCTTCTATTGTTAAACTTGCTAGAACTTTAAGCCCACCTATATCTCTTCCTGCCTTATGGAATGTCATCTGGCTTGTTTCACTGAAAGTTACCAGCCGACAGTGTTAAACTATAACCCCACCTATGTCTCTTGCTGTAACTTCCTGGGCTGGAGAATAAATGCAGGAAGAGAACCCCAATTTGTGGTTAATTTCCCAAATGGGAGGAATGCCTCACCCTTGAGGGTTCTGGGAAATTAACCATTTCAGAGCTTCTCACTGCTCAGAAAAGATGGGCTTTGAGTAATCCTTTGTGGCTCTGTCATCCAGGGGGAAAGAGGTGACAAATCCATGGGGGGCAAAGCAACAGTATTCATTTTCATTTGTCCCAAGAAATTTCTAATTTCCCTTATGATTTTTTTTCTTTTGACTATTGGTTGTTTAAGTGTGCATTTATTTTTACATACTTGAGAATTTTCCAGTTGTATTTATTTTATTGATTTCTACTTTCATGTATTATTCTGTTTCTATGGCTCATAACAAAATACCTGAAACTGGGTAATTTGTAAGAAAACAAAATTTATTGCTTATGGTTTCAGAGGTTGGGAAGTCCAAAGTCCAGGGAACACATCTGGTGAGAGTCTTCTCTGGCAGTGGCTTTACAGCAACACAGGGGCCTCACATGGCAGAAGATGGGAAAGCAGAGAGAGAGCTAATCTTCTCAGCTGGCTCCTTTTAAAGGCATCAGAACCATGCCCATAACCACCATCAATATACCAACTTATTACTCAGGGAATGGACCAATCCATTCACTAGGCAGAGTCCTCATAATCCAATCACCCTTTAAGGTCTCACCCTTTAATCACCATAATAATATTTTTCACACTCCCAACATTCACAGTGGAGAGCAAGTTTCTAATATATAAAATGTGGGGGACACAATTCAATCTGTATCACTTAATTTCATCATGTTCTGAGAAGAGACTTTTCATGATTTCCATCTTTTTAAATTGTTTTGTACAAAAATTGTTTTGTGGTCTAACATATCTATACTGGAAAATGTTTCATGTATACTTGAGAAAACCATGTTGTGATGTTGAGTGGTATGTTCTGTATAAGTCTGTTAGGTCCAGTTAGTCTACAGTGCTGTTCAAGGCCTCTATGGCCTTCCAGGCCCTGGCCTCCCACAGCATGTCACCATTTTGGGATGGGGGACAATACCAGATTAGACTTTTCCCTGAGGCCAAATAGTCATCCCTAAGGTCCCCTCATGACACTAGCACTCAAGACCATGTGGTGCCCTGTACTCCTGGGAACAGACAGTCAAGTGCAGTGTGGAGGCCATCCCCAGGACCACTCCCAGAGAGAACCAGTGCATGCAGTTTTAGCAAGCTGAGAGCTAACCAATTGGGGCCTTCTCCCACCACTGGCAGCCCTGACGTCTTTGGAGGAGTGCTCATGTGCCTCTCCCAGGGACACAGAGTCCCACTGCAACTCTGGCAAATCCATCAAGAGCCACTCCAGCTGGAAAGCTGTACAGTGCACATGCACTTTATCTGGGAGCACAGAGTCTGCCCAGGGCCAAACTTCCCAACTGTGGAGTTTCAGAGCACCTCAGCATCTCTCTTAGGGGTACAAAGGCACACCCATGACACAAGACACCAGCCGAGGAGCTTCAGAATGATCCAGCATTTCTTTTGGAGATGCAGGCTTTTCCATGGCCCTTCTGACCTTGCCCAGAGTGGCCTACTCAGCTGAGGAGCTACAGAGTGCCCCAGGCTATGTCTTGGGGACATAGGGTCACACCAACAATTCCAGTGACCTTGCTCATAGTGGCTCACTCTGGCTGAGGAGCTACAGAATAACCCAGCATCTCTCTGTGGTGCAGAGTACTACTCACAATCCTGACGACCTTACCTAGAGATGTCCACTCTAGCCGGAGAGCAGAGGAGCAACCTAACATCTCTTTTGTAGGTGTAGGGACTCACCTATGACTTCAGCAACCTCACCCGGTGTGGCCCACTCCAGCAGGGGAGCTGCTGAGCACCATAGTGTTTCTGTTGGTGACACAGAGTCTTGCCCATAACCCCAGTGACCTGGCCCAGAATGGTGCATTCCAGCTAAGAAACTGCAGAGTGTCCCAGAATCTATTTTTCAAGTGCAGAGTCCTGCTCATGACACTAGCAACTTTGTCAAGAGAGTCTGATGCCAGTTAAAGAGTTTCAGAGTTCCCCAACATCTCTTTGAAGAGTGCAGGTACCCACTTATGATTCCAAAATTCTTGCCCAGAGTAACCCATTCCAGCTGAAGATGTACAGAGCACACAAGCATCTCTCCTGGGTGTGCAGGATCCTGTCCATTGCCCCTGAGACCTTTCCCAGTGTTGCCCACTCCAGCTGAGGAGCTGCAGAGCACTCTAGCACCTCTCTTGGGAGGCCAAGATCCCAGCAGTGGCTCTGGAGACCCCACTCAGGGTTGTCACTCCAGCTATGGGGCTTCCGAGCACTTGAAGCCTGAGCAACCCCACTTCATGCCACGCACTCCAGCAAGGAGCTTCCAAATGCCCAATGCCTAGGCCACAAAAACAATTTTGACATCAAATAGAGATGAAGAACTTACATGAAGATCATACTACCGAGCTCACCTGGAACCAAACTTAAAATACCTTAACTAACTGATTCTATGGAAGACATCTATAGGAAAGAGTCTCTCCCTTCTAAAGGTACTCCAGAAAATTAGAAGTGACCGTTTCAACAGATGCCCAGACATCAATATAGGAATACAAGAAATGTGGGGAAAAAAATCAAAGAAATATGATGCTTCAAAAGGAAAACAATTATACTCCAGTACTAGACTCCAATGAAAGATAAACTAGGAAATGCCTAAAAATAAATTTCAAGTAATAATCTTAAGGAAACTCAATGAGAGATGGAAGAAAATACATATAGATAATATAACAAAATCAGAAAAACAATTCATGAGCTGAACAAGAAATTTAACAGAAATAGATATCATAGAAAGAACCAAACAAATCCCGGAACTGAAGCATTCCTTAAAATAAATAAAAATATATATTGAGAGCTTAAACAAAAAGCTAGATCAAGTAGGAGAATTTCTGAAATTGAAGATAAGTCTTTAGAAATAAAGCAGATGAGAAAAAAAAAGAAAAAGAAAAAAGCACCAAGAAAGCCTTTAAAAATCTATGGGACAACTTTAAGTATGCAAACATCTATATTATAAATGTTTCAAAAGAGAAAGTGAAGAAAAAAGGAACTAATAACATATTTAATAAAATAATTGCTGAAAACTTCCCAAGTCTTAGAAGAGATATGGACTTCCAGATACAAGAGGTTCAAAGATTGTCAAACAAATTTAACCCAAAAAGGTCTTCTTTGAGACACACTGTGTTCAAACTGTAAAAAGTCAAAGACAAAGTGAGAATTCTAAAAACAGCAAAGAAAAGCATAAGGTCACTTATAAGGGAATCCCCATCTGACTAATGGCATATTTCTTATAGGCCAGGAAAGATTTATTCAAAATACTGAAAGAAAAAAATCTCCCAGATGAAACACTATACCCAGAAAAGCTATCCTTCAGAAATAAAGGTAAAACAGTGTCTTTCCCAGGCAAACAAAAACTGAGGAAATTTATCACAACTATACTGGCCCTACAAGAAATCCTTAAGAGAGTGCTACACCTGGAAACAAAAGAATGATAAATCCATAATGAGAACACATGAAGGAATAAAACTTACTGGTAGAGCAGATATACAAACTTTATAGAAATTATATTTTATCACTACAAAAAACCACTAAGTAGGAAAGATAACAACAGAGAAACAGACCAAAAAATATATAAAGCAATTATAAAACAATTAACAAAATGTCAGTTTTTTTTTTTTTTTTTTTTTTTTTTTTTTTTTTTTTTTTTTTTTTTTTTTTTTTTTTTTTTTTTTTTTTTTTTTTTTTTTTTTTTTTTTTTTTTTTTTTTTTTTTTTTTTTGTCCTTTTATGAGACCGGCTGCACCGCGCTCAGCCAGCGAGTGCTGGACATCCCTATATAGGATCCGAACCCGCGGCGGGAGAGCTGCTGCACTCCCAGCACCGCACTCTCCCAAGTGCACCATGGGCTCGGCCCCGAAATGTCAGTTTTAAGACAACACCTTTTAATAACAACCTCAAACATAAAAAGACTAATTTCTCTATTTAAAAAGATATGGACTGCCTGAATAGATTTAAAAAATAAGGCCCAACTATATACTACCTGTAAGAAACTCACCTTACCTGTAAAGATATATATATACATAGAATAATAGTGAAGGGATGGAAAAAGATATTCCATGTAAATTAAAACTGAAAATGAGTAGCAGTAGCTAAACTCATATCGGATAAAATAGACTTTAAACTATAAAAAGAGACAAAAAAAGGGCATTATGGAATGATAAAGGCATCGAGTCATCAAGGAGATATAACACTTGTAAATATATATGCATACAACATTGGGGCACCTGCATATACAAAGCAAATATTGGATCTGAAGGGTGAGATAGAACCCAATACAATAATATTTGGGGACTGCTACACCCCGCTGTCAGCACTGGACAGATAATCCAGACAAAAAACCAACAAAGAAACATTAGATTTAGAATTAAATTTAAAATGAATAGGCCAAACGAATCTGACAGATATTTAGAGAATATTTCATCCAACAACTGCAGAATACACATTCTTCTCATTATCATATGGATTATTCGCCAAGATAGGCCATAGCTTAGCCCAAAAATTGTCTCAACAAATTTAAGAAAATTTAAGTCAAGCATCATTTCAGACCATAACAGACTAAAACGAGAAATCAATTACAAGCAGATCTTTGGAAACTGCATAAATACCTATAAATTAAAGAACATGTTTCTGAAAGAGTGGGTCAAAGAAGAAATTAAGATGAAAATCAAATGATTCCTTGAAACAAGGGAAAACAGAAGCACAACGTATCAAAATCTATGGGATACTGCAAAAGCAATACTAAGAGGAAAGTTTATGGCAATAAGTGTTTACAACAAAAAAGGTAGAAATATTTCAGATAAACAACCTACAATCTAAAATGCTACACCTCAAAGAACTAGAAAAGGAAGAACAGTCTAATCACAAAATAAGTAGACCAAAAATACTTATACATATCAGAGCAAAGCTAAATAAAAAAAAGATAAAAAGGTACAAAAGATAGACACATGAAATGATGTTTTTTTGAAAAGATAAACAAAATTGTCAAAGCATTAGTTAGACTAACTAAAAAGAGAGAAGGCCCAAATAAAGAAAACAAAAAAATAAAAAATAAGCCATCATATTTCTGATACACAGAAATGCAAAGAATCTAATTAGAGTCTGTCGTGAACAACTGGACACCAAAAAGTTGGAAAAACTACAGGAAATGGATTCATTTCTGGACACAGACAACCTACCAAGACTGATCCAAGAAGAAATAAAAACCTGAACAAACCAATAAAAAATATTGAGATTGAATTGGTAATCAGCAGTATCCCAACAAAGAAAAACCTAGGAGTGGATGGCTTCACTGCTGAAGTCTATTATACTTTTAAAGAAGAATTAATACCAATTCTTCTCAAACTATTCCAAAAACTTCAAAGGATAAGGCATTCGTCCAAATTCATTTTATGAGGTAAGTATCACCTTGATACAAAAATCAGACAAGGACAAAACAATAACAATGAAAGAAAACTACAAACCAGTATCCCTAATGAATGTAGATTCAAAAATGCTTAACGAAATACTAGTAAGCCAAATTTGACAGCATAAGAAAAAACTCACACAGCGTGATCAAATGGGACTTATCCCAGGAATGCAAGGATATTTCAACAAATGAAAATCAATAAATGTGATACACCTCATCAAATAAATGAAGAACAAAAGTGTATGCAAAAAATACAAAATGCAATCATTGCTGTATCTCACAGGCAATATTCTGAACAAAAAGATCTAGACACAAAAGAATATCATTATTTATATGATTTTTTAGAAGAGGCACAACAAAGATATGCATAAAACAAAACAAAAGTAGTTATCTGTGATCCAAAGTAGATTAATTAGAAAAAAAATATAAGGAAGTTTTCTCAGATGATAAAAATGTCTCATTACTTACTAAGTGTGTGACCTGCAAGGATATACATTTTTTCCAAACTCAATACATTATACCCTTAATGTTTGTGCATTTCATGGTATAAAAATCTTACCTCCAAAATAACTGTAAACAAATATTTAACTCTAGTTAGTAGATTTTCTTTTTGCAGTGAATATGTTAGCAGTTATGAAACTACCTTCTGTGAATTCTAGGATTGGACAAATGAGTAAATCTACTAAGAATAAAGGGACCCAGGTTTCTCCCTGTTGGGTAAGGGAATTGCAAATAGGGAAAGTAGAATGGTAGAATGCACCCTGAGTTATTGGATTGGAACCCATTTTTTTTAACTTATTACAGGTGGATATACATAAGAAATGCAGGCATAAATATGAAGATAAAGTTGATATATGCATGAATATATATGTAGGTGTATATATGTGTTTATGAATATATATAAATATATATATATGTGTTTACTATGGATATATATGTACATATTTCCTAGCTCTGTTGGCAACAAGGATCTAAAAATGCAGACACACTAGTAGCAAGGAGCACACCTTGCACCTGGCTGTTTGCTTCTGAATACCAGTTTACAGTAAAAAGATTCAGGTGCCTTGAAGAAAAGGATGTTTTAGAGACTGGAGCATAAAAATACGAGATGACATCAAAAGATCTTATTGTTCCAGAAAGCAGAGAAATATCACTGGCATAATAGAAACAGCAGTAAAACACAACAGGCAAATTTTGAACCATTTGAATGTTAATAATAATGGATTATAACTCATTGAATAAATTAGAAGTCCATGGAGTCAATACTGACATAATTTATTAGTTATTAATTATTGGGTGAGAATGGCAACACTTAGAACAAAACAATATAGAAAGAATAGCATATTTAGAAAATTAATAAATTACTCTCAAAGTATCTCCAAAAACATTGATTAGAAAAGAAAATTGACGGTGGAGAAAACTGATAGGGATTCTATGATGGGATAACAACTAAACCCATCAGTATTGGGTCAAATTAACATCACATGCCTCTTGGTATAAACCACTGAGAAAGATAAAACTTCAGTCCTATAATACTGCTGCCAAAATATATAGTTTGAATCTAAACATAACATAATATCAGACAAACTAAAACTGAGGTATAACATACAAAATAATTTTCTTGTACTATTACAAATGTCAACATCAAGAAAGATAAAGAACGACAGATAAAAAGGAGACTAAAGAGACATCTTAATTAAACATAATGTGCAATTCTGGATTATTTCCTACAGCATGAAAATATAGATGTTAACAAAATTTTTAAGATAATTAACAAAATCTGATTATGAACTATACATTAGACTACAATAAGGCATCAGTGTTAAATTATGTGGTCTTGATTACTGTACTGTAGATTGTAAATAAATGATCTTTGCCTTGGATTGAATGGTCCCCAAACTTAATCCCCACTGTAACTGTTGAAGGTTGAAAATCCTATTATGGCAATTAAAAGGTGGGGCCTTGAAGAGGTAATTAAATTGATGGTCTAATGGTGGTCATGGGTGTTGTTCTGAGGGCCTCAAAAGGAGAGCGCATGAGGAACTCTCTCTCTATCTCTGCTCCATCATTTTTTGCCACTGAGTGTGTGACCCCTGCATTGTTGTAAAGTCACCACCAAAGAATACCATGTCCAGATATTTTCCCTGATCTTTGGATTACCCAGTCTCTAAAACTATAAGCAATAAATTTTATTTTCTTTTTGCAAATTACCCTATTCCATGTATTTTGCCATAAGCAACAGAAATGGACTAATACAATCTTGTTTTTGAACATATGTGCTGAAGTTTTTAAGGGTAAACATTTTTTAAATTATGGATTTATAAATATTCCAGAGACTTACCCATTTGCATAAGTTAAAATATATCTTTGGAGCATTGAGGAACATTTGGAATATTTAGGTAGAATAGAAGACTTAATTTCATTAAAATTTGAAAAAAATATGGGACTGCTGATAGGAAATATTTCAAGACTGAATATGTAAGCATTCCAACTTTTATATATGTATTTTATATTTAGTAGCCTGGGTACTTGTCTGGCATGTAACACTTTATTTTTAATTAAGTTAAGTAGCCTTTCAAATCAATATGAGTGCTATCGGTTTGGTAAAACATTGACAATTTTCCTTGGAAATGAGCATTATAAAAATCATCAATCTCACTCAGGCAAAAGTCCAAATGATTGGCTATCAAAAACTAAATGAAAGAAATACATTAACATGATTCCGAGCATACATCTTTTAATAAAAATGTTTTCTTCCACACAGCAAATTTGATTAATGAGCAATTAATACCAGTAGAATTTTTAAATTTATTTACTGATTCTCTTTGAAAACACTTTTTAATTATCATTTATCAGTGACTGATGGCATTGTGATTAAGATCTCACGCTCTAAAGCCAGACTGTCTGTCTTTACATCCTAGCTTCACCACTTACTAATTATGTTACCTGGCAAAAAATTGCTTCAACTTCCAAGGCCCCTGGTTACTTACCTGTATAGTGTAGATAGTAAAAATGCCTCCTCCCTAGGGATGTTGTGTGAACTGTATGTAGTAAATTGCCACTAAGTGTAAACTATCTTCTCATCAACTTTATCAAATAATTTGCAGAGTTGGCTTCAGTTTGATGATTATATACTCCTAGATCTAATGCTGTTAATTAAAATCTATCAAGGCCATGGTATATACATCAAATATTAACATATATGTAACATCATCATGAGAAGATATATGGCATACACACACGTGTGTCATGTATACACACACATATGAGTATGTATGTGTATGTGTATATATATGTGTGTGTATTTCTATGAATATTTTCACAGAAAGTTAATTTCCAGAAAGAGTCCTCACAGATTGGACAAATATTATCAAATCTGTAAGTGAAATAATGGAAATTTTAATTTCCTCTTTATATTTTTAAGTACTTTAAAAATATATGAATAGTACAGAGGTTGTGTTTTTTTTTTCATCAGAAAAAAAAAATAAACTGATGGTATGCTGGCCCGGTGGACTTGGGAAGCGCAGCAGTGCTCCCGCCGAGGGTTCGGATCCCACATACAGACCGGCCGCTCACTGGCTGAGCGAGGTGCGGGAGCAACACCGAGGGTTGCGATCCCGTTGCCGGTCCCAGTCCGGTACGGGCGCGACACTGAGGGTTGTGATCCATTGCCGGTCACGAAAAAAGACAAAAAGGAAAAAAATAAAATAAAAAAAAAATAAACTGATGGTATTGGAAAATTATAAACAATGAAACAACCATATATATATATATATATATATAAACCCTCAGAACTTCGGCCTTGGAAATAGGCAGCCATTGAAGATGAAAAGCCAAATAAGGTTTTTCACATTTGCTTTCTCTTCTACCATGGGAAAAAGATCTGAAGGGAACTTGAAAAGGTTAACAGGTCTGTGACCTTTGTTTATTTTGTGAAAGCTCAGTCAATGCACACTCACTAGAAAAGAATAAAGTTAAGGGGAAGTTAATTTTGAATTGAAGCTATATGAACTTTACCTAAACACATACACTGGTCAAAATTTGGATATCTAGTTTTGGAGAAGGAGAAAGAAATACTATTTTTAATTGACTAGTATGCAAATTGCATTATCCTATATTAATCTAAACAATAGCCTAATGACATAAATATTACTATCTCTATTTTAGAGATGAGGAAACTCAGGATCAAAGAGTGTAATTAATTTTCCCAGCATTAGACAGGTAGTAAGTAATAAAACCAGAACTTATATTCAGGTTTTCATATTCAGTGCCATAGTTCTTTTTTCTTTATAAAACATTTCTACTGTTATAAAAGTTATAACTATCAAATTTTAGAACATTTCAAAAACACAAAGTATTATCAAGAAGAAAAGTTAAAATCACAAAAATAACTCTGAATATTTGTAACATTTTATATTAAACATAGCATAAAGAATGGAATCATACCCTATATTCTTTGTTATTTCAATTGATAGATGTACGTAAACATTTTTCCTTATTGTATTAGTCCGTTTGTGTTGCTATTACAGAAATACTTAAGACTGGGTAATTTATAAAGAACAGACGTTTACTTGGCTTACATTCTGGGACAGCTGCATCTGACACGGGCCTCCAGCTGCTTCTTCTCATGGTGGAAAGCAGCAAGCAGCTGGCAAGTACAAGCAGATCACATGGGGAGAGGAAGCAAGAGAGAGAGAGGAGGTGCCAGGGTCTTTTAAGCAACCAGCTCTCACGAGAACTAACAGTGCAGGAACTCACTCAGGCTTTTCTTCCACAGGGAGAGCATTAATCCATTCATGAGGGATCCACCCCATGACTCAAACAGCTTCCAGCACTGCCACTTGGGGATCAGATTTCCATGTGAGTTTTGGCAGGGACAACACATCCAAACTCTATCACTTATTTTTATATATAAAGGCTTCATAGTATTTTTTTAATGGATTGTATTTTGAGAAGTTTTTCATATATTCTGGATAATACTTCCTTGTCACTTTCACATATTGATAATACGTTTTCCTGATAGCTCTGTTGTCTTTTTTCAATACAGTGTTAAATTTTAATATAGTAATTTTAACCAATTATATTTTTTTCATTCTATTTTGCAGTTAAATATATCATTTTATTTCCAAGATTACAAATACATTCTCCAAGATTTTCTTCAAATGTTTGTTCTTAGTTTCTTTAGGGTTAGGAATTGGGATTAAGTTTTCACATTTAAATCTTTCTAAAAACAACTTGCTATTTACAAATAGAGTAATTGTATGTTTTACCAATCATATATAATCCTTGATTCCAAATTTTATTGAAAAGAGCACTTTTCTTTAATCTATTTGAAATGGTAAATTTGTTCTATAAATGTCAACTTCTTTACTATGCCAATAGCACATTACATTAATTTCTGTTAATATATACTGTGACTTTCTCTGGTAGTGAAAATTCTACCACATCAGCCATCTTTAAAATTGTCAGAACTATTTCTGCATTTTTTTTTCTTCCATATAAAGTTTAGGGTCAACAGCTTGTAAAGTTGCATGAAAAGCCATGTTTGGATTTTTATTGGGATTATATTAGAGTTATTGCATTTAGGAATTATGTATCAGTGAGAATTATTATTTTTAAAATACAGAGTCCTTTCTTCAAATAATTTATTACTAAATTTTGTCAATGGTTAGTCCTTCTAGAAAATATTTATAGCAGGAATAGCAAATACCAGTATACCTAGTGTCAAAGAAAGTAACATAAAAAACAAACAGAAGCTGACCAGGAAAAAAAGACACAGGAAGTGTTAAGTTGTAAAATAGTAGTATGTTCACTATGTATATTTGTATTAGTCATTCAAATCTTCTTTTTTTTTTTTCCTTAACATTGCTGGTCAAATATCAAATGAGTCTTTCAGCCAAAGGGCTGGCAGCTATATGATATCTGGATGATAGTTTTCATGTTTACTTTCCATTTTATGTAGATATTTGTATTATTAGTAATTACTATGAGATATTTTCTGTAATTTAATTCTGACATAGAATGAAATTGTTTTCTAGTTATGTTTTCTATTTATTTTTGTTAATGTATAAGAAAGTTTCTATGCTGAGTAATATCTATAGTAAAATATTTCATTATGTACTATTAATAAGGTCAACTGCTTAACCTTTTTCTAGCCTTATGATAATTTATTCTGATGGAAATCTCACTTTATCTCTTAATTTTATACATATGATATGTTTTACTTTATTACATTAACTAGGACCTCCAATTCAATATCCATTATCAATAATATTGTAACAGAATTTTAAAAGATTTTAAGAACTAATGTTCATAACTAAGTTTAAAGCATGTGAAATGAGCAGGCTTTGTGTTAATGCATACATGTCTATGTTCATAGACACGTATAGCATTTTTATTTGACTTGAATAAAATTTAAAAGTTAAAATGATTACAGAGATTTACATCATGCCTGGATGAGTTTATATTACATGGAAATGATCTAGCCCTTGATGTTCTGATAGTCAACAATTGTAAAACCACCAAAAGTAGACTCCATTTATAAGGACAGAAGTATAGCTTAGTATCTTTTACACTTATTGGAACAATCATGTGTCTGTCTTTTCTTATATGACCTTTTGTGTATGAATGCGTTTATTCCTAGAAATTACACATTCATATATATCTTCAAATTTCACTAAGAATACGTACATAGTAGTTTAATATTTTCTATACCTATATTTATTAAACCTTTTCGTACTTATTTCACTAAATTCTATCTTCTCTGTATTCATTCTTGAACATATTTACCAGAATGCATCTTTACACTGATCTTCTAAAATACAAAAAAAAATTGAAATGAATTTTTTAAAAATATCATTATTTTGGACTTTCACTTTTAGCTCTGACAAAGAACATGGAAATCATTTTTCCTATGCTTGGAACAAAAAAGGTGAAAAACTAAAAATTAATGACTTTTTTTTTTGACATTCATCAGAAAACTGTGGTCACAGAAAAACTGCCACCCCAAACTCTGAAAAGACAGGTGAATACAGACAGTCACAGACAAGATTTACTTACCTGGAGCAGAAGATGCTAGAGCTATAAAGTTGTAGCAACACTGAAATAGTAATTTTGATAAATTTCTGGATAATGAGTGTGGGCTAATTTCAGAGTAAGAAACTCCTGAGGCTGTAGGCTTAGAGAGATTCTCCACTGTCAGGGATTTTAGCTCCAAGGAACCCCCTCTGTTCTCATAGGAACTGCAAAAAGATTCTCTCAGGGTTTTGTCTATGGGAGGAAAAGAGGGATCATTTTGGAATACACCTGAAGTGTTCCCCATAATGAGTATCTAGTCTCCAGAGGAAAAGACTTTTTTAAGACAGAAGGAAGGCTTTGTCCCAGTACAGCGCCATATTATTGGAGAAACACTGGTGAAGGCCACCGCCCAGAGGCACGGGCGCACTAGATGACTGACATTTAATCATAAAATTATCTAACATTTCTCCTTGCATGCACCTGAAAACCACATCAACAGAGTTCTCCTAAAGTTAAAGTGGATTATAGCTGGGATTACCTCAAGGCACAGACTCTTCTCAAGAAGTAGTACTTAAGAAAACCCAAAGAAAACAGGGGAGACAAAAACAGGGACAGTAGGGGAATATGAAACTTTTGGAATTTACTGATACAGAAAGCATTAAATGCAACCAAATTCCTATCAATTAACATAAATCCTCTCACTCACACAATTTACCTTAATTGTTATTACCCATTAGATGTTAAGCCTTTAATAAAAAAAAAAAAAAAATTACAGGACATGCCAAAATAAAAAGTGTGAAGAGAAAAAGCAAACATTAGAACTAGACTCAGATATGGCATAGATGTTGGAATTACCAGACAGAAAATATAATATATGATTAATATGCTAAGAGTTCTCATGGAAATGTTTTATAATATTTAATATTAGATGAGTAATGTAAATGGAGAGATGTAATTTTACATCTAAGAAAGAATGATAAAGACATTCTACAAATTAAAATTTCTGTAACAGAAATGAAGTCTTTGCAGGGCTCATGACTGGAATGCACACATCCCCAAAGTGAATAAGTGAGATTTTATGTAGGTAAATAGAACATTTCCAAACTTAAATATAAAGAGAAAAAACAATGAATGGAGGATACAAGAAAGAAAATTCAAGAACAGTAGAGAAATTTAAAATGGTATAACCTACATTTAATTGGCATTCCAGAAAGAGAAGAAAAAGTATTTGAAATAGTGCCAGAGAATGTTCCAAAATTAATAGTAAGCACCACACTACAGATTCAGGAAAGCTTAAATAATATAAAGCAGTATAAATTTCAAAAAAAATTATAACAAAGCATATCACATTCAAACTGCAGACACCAAAGAGAAAGGAAAAAAAAAATTGAAAGAAGGTGAAGATGGCAGAAAACTTATTTAAACAGAAAGAAGGATAAGAATTACAAAGGACTCTGAAACCATGCAAGCAAAAGATGGGAATGAAATATATAATATCGTGAAAAGGAAAACAAACAAACAAATATACCAACTTAGAATCCTGTATCTAACAAAATTATCCCTATGAAGTTGTAGAGAATTAAATACTTTATTTTAAAAAACAGAAAACAAATAAAACTCCACAAAATTAATAGCCATTCTAACAGGTGTGGGTAATATTTGATTGTGGTATAAATTTGCATTTCCCTGATTGATCACTGATGTTGAGAATTTTTTTGTCGGTTAGTCATTTGTATGTCTTCTCTTGAGATATGTCTATTCAGGTCCTTTGCCCATTTGTAAAAGCAGGTCATTTGTTTTCTTTATATTGAGTTGTTTAAGTTCCTTACATGTTTTTGATATTAGCCCCTTATCCAAAGTATGGTTTTCAAATGTTCCTCCAATCTGTGCATTGTCTCTTCACTCTGTAGTTGATTATTTTCTGTGTGGAAGCTTTCAGTTTTATTCAATCCCATTTGTCTACTTTTACTTTTGCTGTTCATGTTTTTGGAGTTATAGCCAAGAAATCATTGTCTGGACTAATGGTTTTGGTGGAAAAAAAAGAAAAAAAGAAAAAGAAAAAAAAAGCAAAAATAACATGAGTTGGCGAGACTATGGAGAGAGGGAACCCTTGCACATTGTCACAGTGCAGTCATTACTGAAAACAGTATGGAGGTTCCTCAAAAAACTAAAAATATAACTATCATATGATCCAGTAATCCAATTTCTGGCTATATATACAAATAAATTGAAGTTATTATGTTAAGGAGATATCTGCACACCCATGTTCAATACAGCGCTATTCACAATAGCCAAGGTATGAAAGCAACCTACATGTTCATCAGTAGGTGAATGGATAAAGAAAAGAAAATGTGGTCTACATATATACTCAGTAGACTACTATCCAGCCGTTAAAAATAAGGAAATTTTGTCACTTGTAACAAGATAATGAACCTGGAGGACATTATGCTAAGTGAGATAAGCTGGTCACAAAAAGACAAATACTGCATGATCTCACTCATATTTGTATGTGGAATCTAAAAAAGCGGAACACATAGAAGTGGAATGTAGAATGGTGGTTATGGGGGAGACAGTGGTCTGGGAAAGGGGGATGTTGGGCAAAGGGTAAAAGTTTCAGTTACAATGGAGGAATAATTTTTAGTGACATATTACACAGCAGTGATTATAGATAGTAATAATATATTGTGCGTTGCAAAATTGTAGATTTTAAATGGGTAATTCATCACTGGCAGACTTGTCCTTAATGAAATAATAATAATAATGATGATGATGATGATGATGATGATATTCTTCTTCTTCTTATTATTATTACTATTATTATTACTACAATAGCCAAGAGTTGGAACCAGCCCAAATGTCCATCATAAGATGAGTGGATACAGAAAATGTGATGTATTTATGCAATGGAATTCTACTCTGCCATAAAAAAGAGTGAAATATTACCATTCACAGCAACATGGATGGACTTAGTAAAAATTATATTAAGTGAAATAAGTCAGGCACAGAAAGAGAAATACCACGTGTTCTCACTTATTTGTAGGAGCTAAAAATAAATAAATACACAAATAAATGGGGGGACAGGGAAGAAGACACAACAATCACAATTCCTTGAACTTGTTAAGACAAGTGAACAGATATGATGTTGATGGGTGGGAGGGGGAAAGGGAGGGGGAGGGGGAAAGAGAGGGGGAGGAAGGAAGGAGGGAAGAATCAGTAAAGGGACACAAAAATCAACTACATTGTATATCGGTAAAATAAAATATAAAATAAAATAAAATAAAAATTCTTCAGAAAAGAGGCAAATGATGTAGGCTAAAAGGTCAGATCTATATAAAAAAGAAAGAATGATAGAGAAGAAACACTGAAAGGAAAATATCTTTGTTATTCTTTATTGAACCAAAAGGTAACATTGTTGATAGTAATAATAGTAAAATGTATTACATTATTACAGGATATGGATGGCTTAGTTTTGGCTACCATAACAAAATTACCACAGACTGGAAGGCTTACACAACAGAAAGTTATTTTTCACAGTTCTGAAGGCTGGGAAGTACAAGATAGGGTGTCTGGTGAATGCAATCTTCCTGGTTTGTAGACAGCATCTTCTTCTTGTATTGTCACATTGGAGACAGAGAGAAAGAGAAAGAGAAAAGGAGAGAGGGAGACAGAGAGACCATGAGAATCATCAGTGATATCAATGACAACAGTGTCTTAAGAGATGGAGGGAGGAATTGAAATACTCTATGACAAAGTGCCTGCTCTACATATGAAGTGGTATAAAGTCTTCTGAAAAAAACTGATAAATTCCTACTGCAAATATAGTTTTCAACCCCCCTTTTTCAGTAAATTGACAGGTGAAGTAGGTAAAAATAAAGTAAGACTCTAGATGACCTAAACTGCACTAACAATGTCAAGTTCACATGGAACATTCACCAACATACACCACATTCTGGTCCATAAAGCACACATTACAAATTTGAAAAATACAAATTATACAGAGTATGTTGTTAGATTTGAATGCAGTTAAGCTGGAAATCAATAACAGAAAGATACCTGGAAAATATCCAAATATTTGTAAGTTAACAACACATTTCTAAATAACACATGGGTTAAAGAATAAGTCTCAAGAGAAATGAAATCATCTTTTGCATTGAATAAAAATAAAAATACAACTTACCAAAATTTGTGGGATTCAGGTAAAGCTGTTCTTAGAGGATATGTATAGCATTAAATTCATATGTTAGGGAAAAATTTTAAAAAGATTTAAAATCAACAACCCAAGCTTCCACCTTTGTAAACTAGAGAAAGAAGAACAATTTAAGGCCAAACAGCAAGAAAAAATGAATAATAAAAATTATGAAATTGATGAAATTGAAAGTGGGACACAATAAAGAAAATCAGTGACCTTAAAATCTGGTTATTTGAAAAAATTAATAAAATTGATAAAACTTTAGTCAGGCTAATGAAGAAAAAAAGAAGACAAAAATTCCCAGTATCAGAAGTAAAGACAAGTTCATTACTACTGGCCCAATGGCACTAAAACAATAATGTAGGAATACCATGAACAACTCCATGCCACAAATTGGATAACTTAGACAAATTCTTGAAAGATTCAAAGTTGCAACCTCACATAAGATAAAGATAATTTAAATAATCCTATTTATAATAAAAATATTAAACCAATAATTAATAATTATTGAAAAAAGAAATCAACATTCCCAAATGGTTTCACTGATTAATTCTTCCAAATATTTAAAGAACAATAAAATATACCAATTCTTCACAATCTCCTTAAAAAGATAGAAGCAACAGAAACACTTTCTAATCATTTCTATGAGGCTGGCATTACCCTGACACAAGGACCATATGAAAATAGTATAAGAAAGAGAAGTAAAACTAATATAGCTCATGAATACAGATGCAAAAATATTCAACAAAAATTAGAAAGTTGAATCTAACAGTGTACAAAAAGAATTATACATTATGACAAAGTAAAATTTATTCCAAGCAAGCAAGATAGACTCAACATTTAAGAATGAATCAATTTTATCCATCACATCGACAGTTAAAGAAGGAAGAAAATATGATCATATCAGTTATGGAGACAAGACATTTAAAGAAATCTCTTAGCAAACTAAGAATAAAGGAAAAATATATTCAACTTGATAAAGAACACCTCGACAAATTAACAGTTATTTCACACTTAATGATGAAAAGATGGACTCTTCCTGTCCCCCAGGACTGGACACAGAGCAAGAATGTTCCCTCTCACCACTCAACAGTATACCAGAATACCAAAGGACTGCAGTAAGACCAGAAAAAGAAAAAAAAAATGCATAGCAAATAGAAAAGAAGAAATAAAACTGTCCACATTTGAAGATGGCTATACAAAAAATTCCAAAGAATCAACAACAGCAATAGTAAAAACAAACAAACAAAACAACAACAACAGCAACAAAAACTCTTGGACTAAAAAGAGAGTATGACAAAGTTGCAGGGTACAGTGTTAGTGACACAATGGCCAGTTGCTTTCTTATAGACCAAGAATATACTATTGAAACTTGAAATCACAAATACAGTTCCCCCCAAAATGAAATATTAGGTATAAATATTGTGTAAAAAATTACAGGGTCTATATACAGAAAAAATACAAAACACCAATAAAATACATTAAAGAAGATCTAAATAAATTGAGGCATAACAAATGTAAATATGTTTAAAGATTAGAAAACTGAAGTTAAAATGCTAATTATTTTTATCTTAATCTATAGATTTAACACTATCTCAATCAAAATCCCAGCAAGCTATTTTGTATTATTAACAAACTGATTCTAAAGTCGTTTATAAAAGGCAAAAGACAGAAGATGCACCACAAAACTAAAAAAGAAAAAAAAATTGGAGGACAACAAATTGATATCAAGACTTACTTAATGCTTTAATAATCAAGACAGTGTGATAATGGCAAAAGTAGAGACACATAGATCAATGGAACAGAATAGAGAGTCCAGAAATAAATGCACACCTATATAATCAAGTGATGTTTGATAAAGGTACAAAGGCAGTTACGTGCAGAAAAGATAGTGTTTTCAACAAATGTAATAATTGGACATCTACATACAAACCCCCCCCCCCCCCCCAAAACAAGCAAAAACAGGGCTGGCCCCGTGGTGTGCTCAAGAGAGTGCGGTGCTGGGAGCACAGCGACGCTCCCGCCGT